>NW_007726293.1:528928-570889 GCF_000696425.1 Galeopterus variegatus | reverse complement strand
TGGGCTGGAACTAATTTTTTGTCCTTTGCGTCTAACATGGAGGAACTTCCTGTGGGGACCAGTACTTGAGCTCTGTGGTTGTTTAAATTGCTGCTTTGCTGCTGTTTCCCTAGGGAAGGTTTTTTGTGAAGCTCAGGGTTTAATGGTTGACCTTATAGGTACTTCCGGCTCTCCAGAGACCCGGTGGATCTATGTTCTGTAGAATCTCTGATGTGGGCCTGAGTCTTTTCCTCAAACTGCACCCCATGCAATTCTGCATTCCTGACCAGTCTCCTCTGAGTGGTCCTGTGCTGATTGGGGGGTGGATTGGCTGTCCTTGCTGTGTCCCAATGTTCCCCCGGTGGGCCTGTCTCCCCCACTGCCCATGCTCCAAAAACTTCCCATGGGACGGGCTGTGTGTCGGTCCCTTGCGATGACTCACTGGCTTCTGAATGGCTCCCTTTTTTCAGTTGTTCTGGCTCCTTGCTCCTGTGTGGGTCCACGTGAACCCTATTAGTAGTCTTGCTGTCCTGGGGGCCGCCAAGGCCCTCTTCTCTCCTGCTGCCTCCAAGTAACTCCATCTGAAGGGCACAGCTGCGGTTTCTGCCGGCTCCTGCTCCATGCGGTCAGCAGTACCTGCCTTAAAGCAGCCACAGCCTGAAATGCTCAGAGCAGCTTTTTCTTTCTCTCATTGTGGTTTCTCCTGCCTTCATGAACTCCATAGGTCTCTCCTCCTCTTCCGCTGAGCTCCAGAGGCCCCGGCTTGGCTGATGTTACATTTTTATAGCTGTAAATTGGTTGATTTGTGGGAGAGAGTGACGCTGTGGACCGTCTATTCTGCCATCTTGATGGGATCTCCATATTTTAAATTTCTTGATGCACATTGACAAATTGTTTTTTTTCCCCAGGAATTATCCCATTTTGTACTCCAACCAGCAGTGCACAAGATAGACCATCTCATAAAACTCTTGTCAACACTGAGTTTTACCTTTTTCTTCCTCTTTTTTTCTTTTTTTTGGTGCTGGCTGGTACAGGGATCAAACCGTGGTCCATGGTGTTATCAGTACCATGCTCTAACCAACTGAGCTAACCAACTAGCCCCTCTTTTTCTTTTTTAATATTTGCCAATTTGACAGGATAAAAAAAGAAGGTATGTTAATAATTTGATTAGTAGTTCTTTGATTAACAGTGAGCCTGAATATTATTTTTATATGCTTAATGACCATTTGTATTCCTTATTTTGTGGCTTGTTTATGTCCTTTGCTCATTAAGAGACCTTTGTATATGAATCCTTTGTCCACCATATTTGTTAAAATTTTGTTCCTGTTTGCATTCTTTATTGTCTTTTTTATAACATCACAGAATTTAACTATCTATAAACTTAACTATATAAATACTTTCCTTTGTTATTTTTTTCATTGCTTTTATGCTGGGAAAGTCCACAATCCTGAGATCAGATTGATATTCTACCTTATATTTATAATCTATCTTAAATTTTCTTCTAGCTTTTTAGTTTTTAAAAATTATCTCTTTTCTCTCTCTTTCTCTCTTTTTGTTAGCTTACTTTCTAATTTATTTTTTATTCTTAAATTTTATTGCTTATGGGTTGGGGTACAAAGCTGGCTGTCACCACTTGTGCCCAAGATGTGATGGCCATATCAATATTATCAGCATGCATATTACCACAAATTGTGATTATTCCCCATGTCACCCCTAAAGTTAACTCTTGAATATATTTGGAATTTATTTTTGTATTAACTTTGAAGGAATGTTCTTACTTTATTTATTTTGTTTTTTCCAGTTTTTAAACAATTTTCCCTTACCATCTTGATTGAAATTGCCTTACGTCAGGGAAGAATTGTCATCTTATTTATTTATTTATATTTCTATCATTACACAATGTAAACATTTTTTGTGGCCCTTTACCAATTAGAATTGACATATTTATGGCTATCAGCCTTGTGCATATTATCCAGGCACTTTGTATGTCTCTCCATTTACTCAAGATTTTTTTCTTTGTATCTTTCAGTTACTCAGGCCGTTTTCTTTTTCTTTTTTTTTTTAAAATTGAATCATAATTGAGTATACATATTTTTGGGATTCAACGTTGACATATGTTGATCAAATCAATATTACTAGTATGTATATTGTTACGAATTCTACTTATTCTTTATGCCCCTTGTCCAATCTCACTCTATCCCCCTCTCCCTACCCCTTCCCGCCACTGATAACTGTAGATTTCTTCTCTCCCTCTGAAAGAGTAATGGTTACTCTGTTGATTTGTTGCCTAGATTATCTGTCCAATGCTGAGTGGTATGTTCAGGTCCCCCAATATTATCATAGAGAAGCTGCTTCTTCTGTCACTCTGGAATGGGCTTGGTGGAGAGAGACATCCTCTTCTTTTCTTTGGTCTCTGCTGGTGACTCTCCTTGTGTCAAGGCACTCCAGTGGCTGGTGAACCATCTGCGTGGTGGTTGTGGCATCTAGCCACTTTTGTGGCAGCCATGGTTACTGTGGTGGGCCACTCACATGGAAGTTATGTTTTTGGCATGCTCCTTGGTGCTGGTGGTGTGCCTGGTTGTGGGCAGGGGGTCCTGTCCCCGGCTCCAAGCCCCAGGTCCCTGGGTGGGCCCTGAGGCACTGGCAGTGTGCCTGAATGTGGGAGTGGGGTTTGGTCCCCAGCTCCAAGCCCTAGGCCCCTGGTGGGCCCTGAAACACTGGTGGTGTGCCTGGGCAGGAACTAATTTTTTATCCTTTGCTTACTTCTAAAATGGGGGAACTTCCTGTGGGAACCAGTACTTGAGATGTGTGGTTGAGCTAAATTGCTGCTTTTACTGCTGTTTCCCTAAGGAAGGTTTTTTGTGAAGCTCAGGGTTTAATGGCTGACCTTATAGGTACTTCCGGCTCTCCAGAGACCCGGTGCACCTGGTTTGTGTAGAAATTCTGATCTGGGCCTGAGTTTTTTTCATCAAACCTCACCCCATGCAATTCTGCATTCCTGACCAGTCTCCTCTGAGTGGTCCTGTGCTGATTGGGGAGTGGATTGGCTGTCCTTGCTGTGTCCCAGTGTTCCCCCAGTGGGCCCATCTCCCCCACTGCCCATGCTCCAAACACTTCCCATGGGACAGGCTCTGTGCCTGTCCCTTGTGATGACTCGCCAGCTTCTGAATGACTCCCCCTTTTCAGCTGTTCTGGCTCTTCACTCCTGCCTGGGTCCAATGGAACACTATTAGTGGTATTGCTGTCCTGGGGAGCACCAAGGCCCCCTTCTCTTCTGCTGCCTTCAAGCAACTCCCTCTGAAGGCACAGCTGTGGCTTCTGCCAGCTCCTCCTTCATGTGTTCAGCAGCTCTAGCCTTAAAGTGGCTGCTGCCCGAAACACTCCAAGCAATTTTTTCTTGCTCTCATCATGGTTTCTCCCACCTTCATGAACTCCGTAGGTCTCTCCTCCTCTTCCCCTGAGCTCCGGTGGCCCCAGCTTGGCTGTTGATACATTTTTATAGTCATAAATTGGTTGATTTGTGGGAAAGAGTGACACTGGGGACTGTCTATTCTGTCATCTTGACTGGAACTCATGCCATTTTCTTTAAATAGGTCTGGCATTCTTCTTAGGGAGATTATTCCTAGTTGTTCAATATATTGTTAAGGTAGATGGGGTCTTCCCCCCATTACTTTTTCTAACAGGTTGTTGCTGTTATATGGTAAAACTATTGATTTTATATATTTATTTTGTATACAGCCACTTATTAGTTCTCTTAGGTTTTCAGTTGAGATTCTATTGGTGTTCCTAGGAAGACAAACATATAATCTATAAGAACTATAATTGTGTATCCTTTCCAATAATTATGGTTCAAATTAATGTTTTTAGAATAGCATACATAATGTTGATGTACACTACATAATCATGTACCATACATGTATCACAATGTTGATGTAGGGGATATTCTTGTTCTATTCCTGACTTTAAAGGGAATACTTCTATTGTTTTACTCTTAAGATATTGGTGTTTGGATTAAAAAATAATATATTTTTATCTTAGTAAAGAAACATCTATTTTAAGTTTAAGAGATTTTTTTTCATTTTGTTTTTAAAAATTGAGTTTAATCAAATGTATTTTTGCCATTTTCATTTATGAACACAATATTTTCTTCCTTTGTTCTATTATTATGATGAATAATATGAATAGGTTTTGTTATATTGAAGTATTCTTATATTCCTGAAAGAAGCTATATTTAATAATGATATATTGTTGTTTTTATATGCTATTGGATTCACTTTGCTGGTACTTTATATGGGAATTTTGCACCTATACTCATAACTAAAATTGGTCTGTTTGTGTGTGTGTGCTGTCTTTATCAGCTTTGAATAAGGATTATGATAACTTTGAAAAATAAATTGGAGGGTGTACTAGTCCTTTTCCACTGCTTATAACAAAATACTTGGAACTGGGTGATTTATAAAGAAAATGAAATTTATTGCTCACAGTTTCTGAGGCTGGGAAATCTAAAGTCCATCTGGTGGTGGCAACAGTGAGCCAGGTGTCTCACATTGCAAGATGGTAGAAGCAGAGAGAGCAGAGAGAGAGAAAGAGAGAAAGAAAGACTCTCCTTTTCTTTTAAAGCCCTCAGAACCATGCCCCTGACCACCATTTTTAATCCATTCACTACTGCATGGTCCTACAATCTAATCACCTCTTCAAGGCTCCACCTTTCAATTACCATAACAGGATTTCCAACCCACTTAACAATCATGGTGGGGGCTGAGTTTCTAATACATAAAACTTGGGGGACACAATTTAAGTTCCAGTGAGTCTTAGAGGGACATAATTCAATCCACTACAGAGGGTTTCCATTTTTATCCTGGTTTTTAAAGTTTTATAACCGTCATTTTGATTTTTTCTGTTTTGTTATCCTTTGGTTTTACTTTTCTGTTTTATTCCACTCTCAAAATGACTGTTACCTGGTACCATTTCACTTGACTGTGGGCTCTAAGAGGGTGAGGATAGGGTTTGTATTTGCTCTCCATTCTATCCCCAGCTCCTTGGAGCAGCGATGTAAGAAGATGAACAAGGAAATGATCTATTCCATAACACAGGGAACTTTGGTGATGGGCTTTAGATCCTAGGATTGGTTTATGTATTTCTTTATGTTCCATCATCCTTCTCCCACTTGTTTCTCATTTATTGGGACTACCCCTTTACTCTTTAACCAATTGTACCTTCATTCCCAGTACTCTATTGCAACCATTCAAGTCTAAGCTCACCAGTGACCTTTTAATTGCTCAGGTGACCTTTACTCAGTTCTCATGTTCCTTGCTTTCTCTGTAGTAATTGACACTGTTGATATCTTTAAATTCTCTCTTCTCTAGGCTTCTGGTACTGTACACTATCCTTTTTTGCTCTTCCATCTCTAACCACTCCTGTCTCATGTTCCCTCAATTCTCATCTTTTCTAAAACCCTTTAAATTTGAACATTCCTTGCACCAGGTCCTGTCTTCAACCTTTGCTCTTTTCTTTATACATCCTTAGTAACTGAATTTAATTCTGTGTCTTCAACTATGTGGAAGCCTATCTGTGAAAATTTTTAGTATAGTGACTATCACATGGTAAGCGACCAAAAAATGTTACTTCAGTTTAAGCTTCAAATTTATATGTCTAGGCTTGACTATTCCCAAACCTCAGTTTTGAATTTCCAACTGGCTATGGAATGTTTTTGGTGGGATATCCTTCTAACACCTGAAATTCACTATGTGTACCCCTGAACTCACCAACTTTCCTACTCTTATTTCCTTCTCCCCATTTTCTCTATTTCTATTGTTACAATTTTTTTCTGCTGTAATTCAGTGATCTGGTATAAGTCAATGTCCCATGGTGGGAGCTGCAAAGAATGGAGACTACATGCTTTGTCTAATGGGGCGGGGGCATCAGCAAGTCATTGCTGTGCAAAAATGTTGGCCCAATATAGCAAGATCTCAAGATCTTTCAGGAGAAGCTAGAACTAAAACAAAAACAGAAACAAAAAAGCCCACAAAACTTTAATGTCAATTTTCAAATGTTGAGAACTAATTCAATTAGAAAAAAATTGAGTCCAAACAAAACACATCTGTGGGTTGATTTTAACCTGAGGGCTCCCAGCTTGCAATCCCTGGGCCACAGAGTTTTCAGACTCATATTTACAACACTGTTTTTCCCATTAAGTGTTTTTAATAATCAGCTTTATTGATGTATAATTTATATACAATAAAATGCATATAGTTTAAATGTATGAGTCAATGAAGTTTTTGTTTGTTTTTATAAACGTATACACCCACGTAACCACTACCCCAGTCATGATGCGTATTATTTCCTTGTTTCCTTCTGGTGAATTCTCCCCTACCCACTCCCCTACCTTACTGCTCTTCTGATTTATGCTACCATAGTTTAGTTTTGCCTGTTATAGAACTTCATATAAATGGAATCAAATAGTATACACTTTTCTACATCTAGCTTCTTTCACTCAGCATAATGCTTTTAAGATTCATTCATGTTCTTGTGCATCTCAGTAGTTTATTCTTTTTTTGTTGACATGTGGTATTTCATTTCATAAATATACTACAATTTGTCTATTCGGTTTCCTGTTGATGGATGTTTTGGATTGTTTCCTATAGGAATTTTAAATAAAAGTAGAATTAAAAAAATGTAACTAAATGTGCTGTTAAAAAACCTAGATATCACTAAGCAAATCCATTTTTTGATTACAGTTAGCTTTTGTTTGAGAGCACGTCGCCCTTCTGTTCCACTCATTGCTGTTTTCTTCAGCTTGTGTTTATTCCTCATCCCTATACCTTTATCATCCATCATCCATTGTTACCATAAACAAACCACCAGAGTTTGCTGCAAACAGAGCAGATGTGACCCTAGCAACAGCCCACCCCAATCATTTGAGGTACTAGTTTCTTATGGCATTTCTCACTACCTGGTTATAACCTTTATAAGTCTATGTGATGCAAATCATATATCCTAATTAGTTGATTGTGCTAAGAAACCTTACTAGTAGAAGAAATGTCTGTTTGCCATTCATGGATATTCAGGCTAGAAACCTTGTTTGAAATATAGACAGAAGGACAGTGAGTGGATTATTTCTGCTCTTATGTTAGCTAGCCTTGAATAATTAACCAGGAAATCTTTGTGAATGTAAACCTCAAGATGAAACAGAAAAAATACCAAATATCAGGATATTTGATATACATATTTGTGAATTCAACATTTATTCAACAAACATTAAATTTTGTTTGCTCTGATTTTTCAAAAATAAATAACACATTCCAGATACAGTTGAAGCACCTTCTGCACTATTCCAGGATCCTATTTCTCTCTCTCCTTCCCTCCCTAGTGATAACCACTATTCTAAATTTGATACTTAACATTTCCATTCATATGTATATACTTTTAATACATATCCACAAATGATATTTAGTATTACTTTTCCTTTTCAAAAATTTACACAAGTGGCATCATCATGTATTTGTTATTTTGCAACTTGCTTTTTTTGTTCAACCTTATGCTTGTGAAAATTTCCTTGATACACATAGCTCTAGTTCATTCATTTTAACTTCTCGGTAATCGATTGAGTGAATATACCACAATTTATTCATCCATTCTCCTGCTGATCGTCATTTAGGTGGCTCCTAAATTTTATTATAAGCAACTAAGCAATGAACATTCTTATGCTAGTCTCCTTATGTACATATTGAAGAGATTCTCTAGGGTTTTTACCTAGAAGTGGAATTGCTAGGTTGCAGGATAAGTGCACCCTCCCCTACTCCCCATCAAAAGCTTTAGTAGCTTATTAACAATTCTTTTTTTTTGATCTACTGGTTTTATTTTCTTTAGATATATACCCAGGAGTGGTTTGCTCGAACATATGGTAGTTTTAATTTTTTAAACTTTTTTTTATTGTGGTAAAATATATATAACATAAGGTTTGCTATTTTAAGAATTTTTATTTTTTATTTTTTTTATTATTATTATTTTTTGGTCTTTTGTCTTTTTCCGTGTCCGGCAACGGATCGCAACCCTCAGTGTTGCCCCCGTGTTGCCCCCGTACTGGACTGGGGACCGGCAACGGGATTGCAACCCTCGGTGCTGCTCCCGCGCCTCGCTCAGCCAGTGAGCGGGAACCAGTCTGTATGTGGGATCCGAACCCTCGGGCGGGAGCGCCACCGCGCTTCCCAAGCGGCGCACTATCCAGTGCGCCACCGGGCCGGCCCCTATTTTAAGAATTTTTAAAAGTACTTCAGTTTCTCTGAGACTTTATAAGAGTGCCTGGTAATAGTTAAGGTTTAGACTAAATCAGTATAACAAACATACAAAATATACTGGCCCAAACAAAATGGAAGCATATTTCTCTTGTGTAGCAGGCTAGACTCTAGTTCAGGTGGGTAATTCCGCTCCATGAGCCCAGGTTCCTTCTGTCATATTGCTCTGACATTCCTTAGAGCAGGGTTTTTGGTGGCCGGCTGGTTTGGGGTCTTTGTATTTTTAAATGGTTGAAAAAAAAAGAATATTTTATGACACATGAAAAATAAATTTCAATGTCCATAAATAAAGTTTTATTGAAACACTGCCATATCCATTCATTTCTATATTGTCTGAAGTCTCTTTTGAGCTGAAGTAGCAGAGCTGAGTAGTTGGGACAGAAGATATATTGCCCACAAAGCCTAAAATATTTATTATCTTGTTCTTTACAGAAAAATTTTGCCGACCCTTTCCTTAGGGTGCTGTCCATGTCTACATGGTCCAAGCTGGATAATTACAACTTCTTCATTCCAGCCATGGGAAGGACTGAGGAGTGGAGGATTGCCAATTTCCTTTTCATAGGATATAATCCACTCATATGTCATTGGCCAGAACTCAGTTATATTTTTCTTTTATTGCTCTAATTACTTCAACTGCATTTTTGAGCTTTATTTTCTTTCTACTTATATGTATTTTTCTCATTCTTGCTATCCAGGTTTTAATTTCTAAGAGCCTTTTTTTTTTTGTTCTCTGAATGTTCCTTTTTTATAGAACCCTGCTTTGTTTCATGGGTGCAATCTCCCTTCTTATCTCTATCAAGATTAATGATATTCGAGAGTCTTCCCTGAATAGTCTGTTTCCTCCAAATTGCTTTTTTAAAAACTTTATTGAAAAAAAAAACCAGATGCAGAAAATAAACAAAACAAACATTTGTAGCCCTGTGAACTATTGTAAAGAGAACGTTCTTGTAACTATCACTCAGATCAAGAAACAGAACTTTGCCAGCCACCCCAGAAGCCCTTCCACGTTCCCCACCCCAATCACACTCCCTCATTCTCATAAGTAACCCATATCCTACCTTTTAGAGTAATCACTTTCTTGTATTTCTAAAATAGTTTTATCACTAAAATGTGCACATTTTGACATATCATTTTAAGTCTGTAGATTCTCTTTTCATCTCTTTCTTTTCTGTAAAGTTTAACTCTCAATGAACTCAGAGGATAAAATCTGTACTTTCTCACAGTCTGGGTTTTGCCAATTTCATACTTACAGTGGGGTCCAACGTGTTTCTCTGTCCTCTGTGTTCTGACAAATTGGCAGGTGGATCCCAAGACTAGTTCAGACTAGGTCAGGTTTGATTCCTTTGGCAAAATTATAGGTGGTGTTCGGCAAGATTATGAAGGCATGTAGTATCTGATTGATTCTTTTTGTGATGTTAGCAGTTATTGATGCTTAATGACTATATTTATTAAGTCATGGAGGTTGCAAAATTATGTTTTAATTCTATATTTTTTCCTATTCATTAGTTGAAACAGTTTTATGAACAACAATTCCCCTCATCTACTTTGGGTTATGCTGTGGTATAGTTCATATGATTTAAACATATTAGATAGCTTTCAGTCCTTTGTAATTTTACCAACTTGACTAAACTGGAACATGTTTTCCAGAATCCTCTTCTCTCTATGGGTCCAGGTTGGAATTTGCTAAAAGAGAAATTTGTGCAAGATTTGGAAGGCAGAAATAAAGCAGCTTTTTCACTCTCTGACGGTTGTTGTTACATGCAGTGAGAGCCAGACGCAGAGGTGCCTGCAGGTTCCAACTTACCCTTGCTTTCCCCCACTCAGAGTCCAGCTCTTCTTCCTAAATGCCAGCCTTTCTAAGAGAGGGCAATCTCAGGTTAGTGTTGCAGGTTGCCAGATAAAATGCAGGATACCCAGTTACATTTGAATTTCAGATAAACAACAATTTTTTTTTTAGTATAAGTATGGTCCATGCTATGTATACACACACACGTATATGTATTGCATGTATTTTATGCACACACATATATGTATAGTGCGCATGTGTGCATGTACTATATGTCGCCATGCACACTGTACATATAGTACATATGTACATATAGACCTACCATCAGATGCAGAGGAAACAGCCTTCCATAGACTTCTTCATCAGCAGCCCTTTCCATTCCCACTCTGGCAGCTGGACATGCCTGGCTGTTTAGTGATGTTCTTCTGATCTTCTGATTCCCTCTGACCTTTACTTTCCCAGCCTCTTTCACAATTGTGTAGTTTTAATAATAAATCTCTTATTCTGTAAAACTCATAATGCTTCAGTGTTCCTGATTGAATCCTGACTAATACAATCCTACAAATACAACCAAGGCTTTCATGCCTCATCCATAGGCCAATTTTAAAATTTGAAAATCAAGGAAAACGGCATATGTGTGTTTGCATAGAGTATTCAATGCTGAGTCATGTAATGTTGCACCAAGAAATTCCAAGCCAGTCAATGTGCTAAAAGTACATCACATTTTCTACGGATCCTAGAGTTATGGAATAACACTTGTGAAATAGGTTTTCTGTATACGGGTATTTTATGGTATTTTCTTACAATCCATCAGTTGAATAAAACCTGTCCTCTATTAGTTTGCTTGATGTTTGGATCATGATTTTCCTGTGCATTTAAAAACTTGTCCTGGAGTTTAATTGCCTTTATTTCCTTTCTTCCCTCCTTTCCTTTCTTCCTCCCTCTCTGTCCCTCTTTTTCTCTCTTTCATCATTAAAGTTTTGACTAAAGAGCCAGATGAAGTCTTGGAGTATCTACAAAATCCAATTTGTTGTCAGTTAAATATCTAAAGTATTACAGCTCTGTCAAGAGGGAAAATATTGGGAAGATAGAATCAGACAACCTGGATGTGGAGGTGCAGACTTAAATTAGATAAAATACTTAGATAATGTGCAAATTGCACTCAGTGTATTTGGGCTATGAAAATGGACCATTTGGAAAGTCTGCACATGGGGGTTTCTACCAGCATAATGACTATTAGAAAAAGCGTCCAACTTGTCCATCCATGCTGCAGGAAGTATCAGAATCTTGGGTCTCAGCCCCAAATTCTGATCAATAAACAACTAAAATACTCTGTAATGGTGACTTCAACTTTGGGAAGTTAGTATTAATTCCCTAGTGTCTTTTTAACTTTGGGAAAGCTTAGAATTGAGTATAGAAATCATGAAATAAATGAAAATCATACTACCAATATTTCCATGTCAAGTTGAGAAATGGTGTTTCTGTAATCATTGAAGCAACTTGTACATATTGTATTTTAAACATTCCTAACATTTAAGAGAATTTGACATATTAAAGTATCTATCAGATTAGCTTTATGATTCCAATTAAATAATTGATTTTATTTATTTATTATTTTAAATATATTTTTAAATGAACACATAATTGATTGTACATAATCTGTGGGTACCCTGTTGAATATCAATACCTGTGTGCAATATGTGATGCTCAAATCAGGATAATTAGTATATTCAACATTACACAATGTAATTATTTTTTGTGTTCTTTTACCAATTTTTTGCTAATCCCCTCTTTTTTCAACCTCTGATAACCTTGGTTCTGTTTTCTCCTTTTGAAAGCTCAATGTGTTATTGTGATCATTATGTCTTTATTTTAAAAAATTAATTTATCTTTTGTAGCTCCCACTTATAAGTGAGGACATGAGGTATTTTTCTTTATGTGCCTGGCTTATTTCACTTAACGTAATTTTCTCTAGGGTCACCCACATTGCTGTGAATGGCAGAATTTCACCTTTTTTATGGCAGAGTAGTATTCCATTGAGTATACATACCACATTTTCCTTATCCAGATGTACGTTGGTGGACATTTAAGTTGCTTCTAAGTCTTGGCTATTGTAAATAGAGCTACAATGAACATGGGAGTACAGGTATCCCTTCAACATGATGATTTCCATTTCTCTGGGTATATACCCAGCAATGGAATTGCTATGGCAGTTCTATCCGTAGTTCTTTGAGGAAACTCCTACTGTTTTCCATAATGACTGCACTAATTTACAGTCCCACCAACAGTGTAGGAAGGTTCCCCTTTCCCCACATCCTTACCAGCATTTGTTATTCTCTGTCTTTTTGATAATACCCAGTCTAACTAGAGTGAGATGATATATCAGTGTGGTTTTGATTTGCATATCTCCAATGCTGAACGATGTTGAGCATTTTTTCATGTGTCTGTTGGCCATTTGTATATCTTCCTTTGAGAAATGCCTATTCAGCTCCTTGGCCCATTTTTTAATCAGGTTGCTTGTACTTTTACTGTTAAGTTGTTTTTGAGCTCCTTGTATACTCTGGATATTAATCCCTTGTTGGATGCGTAGTTTTCAAATATTTTTTCCCATTCTGTTGTTGTCTTTTCCCTCTGTTAATTGTTTCTTTTCCTGTGCAGAAGCTTTTTACTTTGATATAATCTCTTTTGTCTATTTTTTTCTTTTGTTACCTGTGCTTTTAGGGTCTTATTCATAAAGTCTTTGCCAAGTTCTACTTCCTGAAGTGTTTTCCCAATGTTTTCTTTTAGGAGTTTTATAATATCAGGTCAGTCTTATACTTAAGTCTTTAATCAATTTTGCTATATCGTGAGAGGTATTTATTCTAGTTTCCTTTTTCTACATATGGATGTCCAGTTTTCCCAGAACCATTTATTGAAGAGGCAGTCTTTTCCCCAATGTATGTTCTTGGTGCCTGTATTAGTCCATTTTTGTTGCTTATAACAAATACTGGAAACTGGGTGATTTATAAAGAAAAGAAAATTTATTGCTTACAGTTTCTGAGGCTGGGAAGTCCAAAGTCCATCCAGTGGTGGCAACAGTGACCCAGGGGTCTCACATGGCAAGATGGTGGGAGCGGAGAGAGCAGAGAGAGTGAGAGAGAGAGACAGACTCTCTTCTCTCTTCTTTTAAAGCCCTCAGAACATGCCCCTGACCACCATATTTAATCCATTCACTATGGTGTGGTGCTACAATCTAATCATCTCTTCAAAACTCCACCTTTCAATTACCATAATAGGACTTCTACCCTCTTAACAGTCACAATGGGGCCAAGTTTCTAATTCATAAAACTTGGGGGATAAATTCAAGCTTCAGTGAGTTTTGGGAGGACATAATTCAATCCATTACAGCTGGGGACCTGAACACCCCTCTCTCAGCACTGGACAGATCATCTAGGCAGCAAATCAACAGAGAAACACAGGATTTAAACTACACTTTAGACCAAATGGACTTGGCAGATATGATATCTTGTGAAGATCTCATTCAACAACTACAGAATATACAGTCTTCTCTTCAGCACATGGAACATTCTCCAGGATAGACCATGCATTAGGTCACAAATAAAGTCTCAAGAAATTTTAAAAAATTGAAATTATTTCAAGTATCTTTTCAGACCACAACAGATTAAAACTAGAAATCAGTAATAAGTGAAACTCTGGAAACTATACAAACACATGGAAATTAAACAACATGCTTCTGAATGACATATGGCTCCAAGAAGAAATTAAATAGGAAATCTAAAAATTTCCCGAAATTAATGAAAATAAAGACACATCATACCAAAACCTATGGGATACTGCAAAAGCAGTACTAAGAGGGAAATTTATTGCACTAAATGCTTACATCAAAAGAACAGAAAGATTTCAAATAAAGAACCTAACACTACCCTCAAAGAACTAGAAAAACAACAAACCAATCCTAAAAGTAGTAGATGGAAAGAAATAATTAAGGTCACAGCAGAACTAAACAAAACAGAGACCCCAAAACACAATACAAAAGATCAATGAAGCGAAAAGTTGTTTTTTCTGAGAAGATTAACAAAATAGAAAAAACATTAGCTAGGCTACCTTAAAAAAAGAAGAGAGAAGACCCAAATTAAAATCAGAAATGAAAGAGGAGACATTACAATTGATTCCACAAAAATACAAAACATCATTAGAGACTACTACAAACTATACGCCAAGAAATTTCAAAACCTGGAGGAAATGGATAAATTTCTGGACACATACAAACTACCCAGACTGGTCTAAGAAGAAATAGAAAACCTGAACAGACCAATAACAAGTAATGAGATTGAAGCATTAAACAAAGAAAAGCCCAGGACTGGATGGTTTTACTGCTGAATTCTGTCAAACATTTAAAGAGGAATTAATACCAAGTCTGTTCAAACTATTCCAAAAAATTGTAACAGCGTAAAATTGAAAACAGAGAAAAATTGAAAAATTAAAATGAATACCATTCTCCCAAACTTATTTTATGAGGCCAGCATCATTCTGATACCAAAACAAGACAAAGATACAACAAAAAAAGAATACTACAGACCAATATCTCTGATGAACATAGATGCAAAAATACTCAACAAAATATAAGCAATCAGAATACAGCAACACATCAAAAAAATTCCATGATCAAGAGGAATTCATCCCAGGGATGCGAGGATGGCTCCACATATGCAAGTCAATAAATGTGATACATCACATCAAGAAAATCAAGGACAAAACCCATATGATTATCTCAATAGATGCAGAAAATGCATTTGACAAAATTCAACACCACTTCATGATAATGATTCTCTGCAAATTAGGTGTAGAAAGAAAGTATCTCAACACAATGAAAGCCATCTACAACAAATTCACTGCCAATATCATCCTGAATGAGAACAAGGCAAGGATACCCATTCTCACTGCTCTCCTTTAACACAGTATTGGAAGTACTAGCCAGATCAATCAGGCAAGAGAAAGAAATAAAGGGCATCCTGATTGGAAAAGACGAAGTCAAACTGTCCCTGTTTGCAGATGACATGATCTTATATATAGAAAAACTTAAAAACTCTATTTACATTTAGGGTTGTTATTGAAAGGTATTGTCCCACTCCTGACATTTAACATTTAATTGCTTTTTGTATGGTTGATTTATATATCTTTTGTTCATTTCTTCCCCTTTTATTGTTTGTCTTTGGTGTTTGTTGGCTTTTGAGATGGTAAGATTTAGTTTCTTTCTCTTTCTCATTTGCATATCTGTTCTACCAGTGGTATTTGTTTTTTTTCATATATTCATGGTGGTGATTATTGTTTGTTGGGGTTCCAGGTGCAGGACTCTCTGAAGGATTTCTTTTAGAGCTGGTTGCATGGGGATGAACTCCCACAGCTCTTGTTTGTCTGGGAAATACACTATTTCTCCTTCATTTCTGAAGGATAGCCTTGCTGGGTACAGTATTTTTGGCAGGCAGTTTTTATTTATTTATTTATTTATTTATTTATTATTTATTTATTTATTTATTTATTTATTTATTTATTTACTATTTTCAGTGTATCGTCCCATTCTTTTCTGGCCTGTAGGGTTTCTGCTGAGAATTCTGTTGTTAGTCTGATGGGGACTCCTTAAAGGTTACTTGATGCTTTTTTCTTGCTGTTTTTAGTATTCTCTCTTTGTCTTTGGACGATATGACTGCAGTGTTTTTCACAGAGGACCTTTTTGGACTAAATCTGTTTTGGGATCTTTGAGCCTCTTGAGTCTGGAAGTCCATAACTCTACCAATACCTGGGAAATTTTATGCTATTATTCATTGAATATGTTTTCAATGCCTTTTCCTTCCCCTTCTGAAACACCCACGATTTGGATGTTTGTGCACTTAAGGTTGTCTTCTAGCTCTCTTAGATTTTCTTTATTTTTTAAAATGCTTTTTTCTTTCTTTCTTTTTTTTTGGTCTGCTTGGGTTATTTTGAAAAGACTGTCTTTGAGATCAGAAATTCTTCCTTCTGCTTGCTCTAGCCTGCTGCTTATGCTCAATTGCAGTTTTTATTTCATTCATTAAATGAGTCTTTCAGTTCCAGGAGTTCTGCTACATTCCTTTTTATGGTATCTATCTCTTTGTAAATTTCCTCCTTTATGTCCTGGGTTATTTTCCTCATTTTATTGTATTATCTAACTGAGTCTTCTTGTATCTCACCAGGTTCCTTTAAGATTGTTAATCAGAATCTTTTTCAGGCATATCAAGGGTTTCCTATTGTTTGGGGTCGGGTATTTGAGAATTATATTTCTTTGGTGGTGTCATATTTTCTTTCTTTTTTTTTTTTTCATATTTCTAGTTTCCCTACATTGATTTCTATTCATCTGTTGGAGCAGTTGCTTCGTCTATTACTCTGGAGTGGCTTTTGTGGAGAGAGACTCCCTCCTGTTGATTTCTTTCATATTGCTCATTGGGTGAGATGTTTCAGTTTTGGTTTGGGGTAGACTCAATAGGTTCAGTAGTTCTGGGTAGACTCAGTTGTTCCAGGTAGTCTCAGTAGTTCTGGGTCGACTCAGTAGTTCCATGGGGTGCTGGCAGCTGTGTTTGTGGGTTGGGCCATGTGGGCAGGGGACTGTGTGGGTAGCCAGGGTGGTTGGGGCAACATGGGTGGCTGATGCCTGGGACCATGCATGTGGGTGGGGCCATGTGTTTGGTTGTGGCAGCTGGGACTGCACAGGCAGCTGGATGTCTGGGGCTGAATGGTTGGGCCAATGTGTGCAGGTGGGACCACACAGGCTGCTGGGTTGTTGGGCCTGTGTGAGTGGTTGGGCCTGTGTGAGTGGGTGGGGCTGTGTGGGTGTTTCAAAGTTCATCCATGTTGGAGCATGTATCAGTACTTCATTCCTTTATTTATTTATTTAAAAAATTTTATTGGTTATGCATATTCATGGGGTACAAAGCTGACTGTCACCACTTGTGCCCAAGATGTGATGGCCAGATCAATACTATCAGCATGCACATTACCACAAATTGTGATTATTCCCTGTGTCCCCCACCCAATTAATCCCTGGCCTCCCTCCCCCACCCCCTCCCCACCCCACTCTGCAACCCTAGATATGCTCTCTCCATCTGTAAGTCTAACACACCACTGTGGTCTTTCTTTCCTTCCTTCTTTCTCTCTTGGCTCCCACTTATGAGTGAGGACATGTGGTATTTTTCCCTCTGTGCCTGGATTATTTCACTTATCATAATTTTCTCCAAGCTCTTCCATGTTGCTGCAAATGGCAGAATTTCATTTTTTTTATGGCAGAGTAGTATTCCATAGTGTGTATATACCACATTTTCCTTATCCAGTCATCCATCGATAGACATTTAGGTTGGTTCCATATCTTGACTATTGTAAACAGAGCTGTGATGAACATGGGAATGCAGGTATACCTTCAATATGATGACTTCCATTTCTTTGGGTATATACCTAGAAGTGGGATTGCTGGATCATCTGGTAGATCTATCTGTAGTTGTTTGAGAAACCTCCATACTATTTTCTATAGTAGCTGTACTAATTTATAGTCCCACCAACAGTGTAGGAGCATTGCCTTCTCTCCACACTCTCGCCAACATTTGTTTTTCTCCATCTTTTTTATAATAGCCAATCTAACTGGGATGAGGTGCTATCTCAATGTGGTTTTAATTTGCATTTCTAGTGATTAGTGATGTTGAGCATTTTTTAAGTGCCTGTTGGCCATTTGTATGTCTTCCTTAGAAAAATGTTTATTCCTCTCCTTTGCCCATTTTTTACTTGGGTTATTTGCTTTTTACTGTGTAATTGCTTGAGTTCTTTGTATATTCTGGATATTAATCCCTTCTTGGATGTATAGTTTGCAAATATTTTCTCCTATGCTTTAGGTTGTTGTTTCACTCTGTTGATTGTTTCCTTTGCTGTGCAGAGCTTTTTAGTTTGATATAGTCCCATTTGTTTAATTTTTCTTTTCTTGCTTGTACTTTTGGGCTCTTGTTTATAAAGTCTGTGCCCAGTCCTGGTTCCTGAAGTGTTTCCCCTATATTTTCCCTGAATAGTTTTACAGTTTCAGGTCTTATACTTAAGTTTAACCATTTTGAGTGATTTTGGCATATAACAGGAGGTGCAGGTCCAGTTTCATTCTTCTGTGTATGGATATTCAATTTTCCCAACACCACTTATTGAACAGACAGTCTTTCCCCCAATGTTTGTTCTTGGTGACTTTGTCAAATATCAATTGGCTGTAATTCTGTGGGTTGATCTCTGGGTTATCTATTCTGTTCCACTGGTCTGAGTGTCTATTTTTATGCTGGTACCATGCTGCTTTGGCTACTATGGCTTTGTAGTATAATTTGAAGCCAGGTAGTGTTATGCCTATGACTTTATTTATTTTTGCTCAGAATTGCTTTGGCAATTTAGGGTCTTTTGTTGTTCCATATGAATATTAGGATTGTTTTTTTTTATTTCTGTGAATAATGTCATTGGTATTTTGATGGGGATTGCATTGAATCTGTAGATCACTTAGGATAGTATGCATATTTTTCCAATGTTAATTCTTTCAATCCAAGAGCATGGAATGTCTTTCCAACTTTTTGTATCTTCTTTAATTTCTTTCAGTAATGGTTTGTAGTTCTCATTGTAATATTTCATTGTATGGTTATGCTACATCCTGTTTATTAACCATTCATCATTGATAGACAAAGGGGAATTACTGGATCATATGGTAATTCTATATTTAACATTATTGAGGAATCACCAAACTGTTTTGCACAGTGGCTACACTATTTTAATTTTTACCACGACAATGATACTATCTAATTAGAGTGAAATTTTTGTTTTAGTTATTTTTCTTTTAGACTTTGGAATTTCTAATTTGTTCCTTTTTATAATTTGTTTTGCTTTATTGGATATTCTCCATTTGGCTTCACAGTGTTCTCTTAGTTTTAGTTCTTCATGGTTTTCTTTTGTTCTTTGAGCATGTTTAAGATACTTGATTTAAAGTATTTGCCTAGTAAGGCCATTGTCTGAGATTCCTTCAGGAACAGTTTCTGTTGATTTCATATTTTCCTGGTAATGGGCCATACTTTCTCATTTCTTTGCATGCCCTGTAGTTTTTTGTTGAAAACTGGACATTTTGAATATTATAATGTGGTAACTCTGGAGATCAGATTCTCACCCCTTCCCATGCTTTTCTGTTGCTGCTTGTTTTATTTATAATTGTTTGTTTAGTGACTTTTCAAAACTATTTTTCTAAGTATGGTATTCTTTTTTTTTTGGTGGCTGGCTGGTCCAGGGTCCAAACTCTTGACCCTGGTGTTTTCAACACCATGTTCTAACCAATTGAGGTAACTGGCCAGCCTTGTAAATATGGTATTCTTTGTTGTGTGTTGTCACTGAAGTATGTGGTCTATTAGCTTGGTGGTTAGCTAGCATTTTGACAGATCCCTTAAATGCTTGGAGCTGGAGATGGAAAAATAATCTGCTCTCAGTCTTGACACAGTGGCTGTGTGTTGGGGCACTCCTTCAAAGCTTAGCCACAGTGTTTACAACTCTGCCTCAGCCTTCACTTAATGCTTGTGCAGAGCCTGAAGCCTTCCAGAAGTGAAGGCTTAGGGTCTTCTCTGGCTTTTTCTGTATGTGCATCCAGCCCTGGTTATGCCTGTGGCCTTCTCAATCCCTCAACATATCTAAGAGCTTTTTAAAGCCATGATATCCACACCTAGTCTATTTACTAACCTCTTCCTTCGCATGCTTCTTGGTCTCCAGTGGTGTCCCTTGCCACAGTCTGTTATGGCCAATACTTGTGCCTTTAAATGCTTTTGATAAATGCTGCCTAAGAAGCTGCCCCAGCACTGAATGTTCTGAGTCATGTGAAACTAAGGCAAACCCTTCTGCCTGTTTGTCAGACATCTGATAGAAAGACAGGTAGAAATGGACAATGACAATTCTTTGAAAATAAGTTCCATATTACTTTCTCTGGTACTAACAACCTGCACCAGGATGGCTCTGCCATCCTCAGAGCCACTGCCCATCTGGGAATTGAGAGTTGGTAGGTAGGCAACTTTAAATACTACATCCCCCTTTTACCACATTGCAGCTGCTTCTTTCTTCACCAAGCCATCTCTGGTTGTTTTAAGTTTTTGACTAGATTCGAGTTTACGAAAATTGATTCTGATAGGTTTTGCTAGTTCATTAGTTGCTTTTGTGGAGGGATGGATTCCTGGAATTCCCTGCCCTGCCATTTTTGGTAATGTCACTATCCTGTTCATTTGTTTTTGAAGAGAAATTACTGGGTAGCTGGGGTGGGTTTTCCCTTTCCTATTACATAAAGCAGATGTGTTTTCCAGGTAGTTTCTCCTCTGATGGCTGACTAGGATTTCTGGCAGAGAAGTCTTTTTGAGGTAAGGCAGGAGGGGCTGTTTGGTTGGCAAGTTTTATTTTGGGGTGAGTAGGATGAGAATTGGTTGTCTGGCTATGAGCTCTATAAATGGTTAGTGAAAAGGGTATTTCTCTGAGAAGCCAACATATGAAGTAAAAGTCCTAACTTTCTCCACAGCATTTTGTTTTTCAGATAAAAGCCCTCTAATTTTTGTTTGGCTTTGTCTTTTGTTTTCTGCTTGTTGGCAAAGAATTTGGGAGGAATATGATGGTGGAGACTGATGTAGCTGTTCTGTTTTACAAATCTTCAATTCATTCCCAGTTTAAAGCCCCACTTCTCATGCCTGTTCCCTTCCGTACTTGCTGATTCAGAGCCCAGAGTATCTTCAGGATTCTGCTAGGCAGGCTGGCTCCCATCTCCTCTGTAGCTTCCTCCTAACATTTTCTAGGCTGTGGTTTGACCCACATGTTTTATTTGCCAACTTGCTTACATCCACTTTCCTTCTTCCAGAAATGTGTTGGGATCTCTTTTGTTGGTAATCTCCTCACCTTTCATCTCATTCTTATTGTTCTTAGAGGTTTATATTCCTTCATTTATTGCTATCCTTTTATTTTAATGGAACCTAGGAGAGGTTAGGAGCAATGTGTGTACCTAGTCCATCTTGAACTGGGGTCAACAAGTAGGTCTGAACACCTTCCCTGTACCAGGTACTCTACTAGGTGCTGAGGGTATAAGCATGAGTGAAACTTATTTCTTGGTATCAAAGAGCTCATAGGGTAATAGCAGATGCAGTCCCATGCAATGCATATTAAAACGATACTTTTCCTGTTGTCTCAGTTTTGGATGAGGATCCAAAGCTGAAAACGAAGGAAATTAAGGACTCACATATTTGAAAGAGAGGTAACACATAATTTTTATAGAACTTGCTAAAGGATGGCTTGGAAAACATGGTGTGTGGCCCTTTAGTCCATTACCTACTTTGAAGGTATATAAGAGAAACTGGGGATTGATTGAGAGGAAAGCGGTGGATAGGATGGTTTTGAAGAGAGGTGTGGGAGTGCGATGGAGTTTCTTCTGCTCATGGCGGAGCAGAGGAAGTGCTTCCCACTCAAGTGGAATGGAGCTACAAGAGAACCACTCCAAGAACTTGACGTGTGTTCCCTGGAGATTGACATTTACAGGAACTGGCAACTGAGTCATGCCTAAAAACAAAGTCTAAAGGTGAGAGAGGCTATGGCTAAAGCAGCCTGTGACAACAGAGGAAAGAGGAAAGAGGGCTACATTTGCAGGGAGCTGTACTTCTGCCAAGGTACAGAAAAAGCCATCTGTTTCTCAGGGGCTAGATATAATCCCCATGATAGGAAGTTAAAGTTGGGTCATCTTATAAGAGGTTTTTCGTAAGAGGATCACTTAGAGGTGTGATCCCAACAGAGGAATGGACTGATGGAAACCCAGGACAGAGCTGTTGAAAGAGGCCAGCCAGAGGCAGTGTTGCCCAGAGCAAGGAAACTGCAAGAGATCTCCAGCAAAGGGGGCCCCAAGGAACCCTTTACAGAAAGTGTCAGCTTTGGAAATCTGCCACACTCTTCAATTGCCAGGTTAAAACTGAACCAGTCAAGGAAAGCTTTTTTTTTGGCTTTTACTTTCTAGTCCTTCCCTGTGCTCCAACCCTGGAGGCAGGGTTGGAGGCAGCACAGTGAATGTGTATGGGGATGGGGGTGGGGTGGAGAGGTGAGGAGGAATACGAAACGGAAATGGACCAGTAGAGAAGCTGACCACACTTTCTACCCTTCCCCCACTGCAAGTTTTCTAGCTGAGTTAGGTCTGAGCTGGGGGAGGAGAGAAGCTTGGGAATGGTCTATAGATTGAAGCTGTGATATATTAGACTGGACTGGAATTTTTAATGCCTACAAAAAAACCCCTATTTTTTATGTCTAAGAGTGACTGAAAACAGTATGAGATCTGTCTGAAATTTCAAGCAGGGGTGGGGGAAAATGATTCCACAGAGCTTGTGGTGTGAAAGAATTATATTGTTTTCTGCTTACCCTCTACTGTGTCTAGCTCATTCACTAAGCTAGTTCATATAAGTGCCGTACTATATGTACAGTCAAGGTTCAGCGAGTCAGTAGCACATAGGAAAAAGTAATAAACTCTTCCCAGAGAGGCCAGGGAAGGCCTGATACCTTCTCTCAGAGGAGTTAGTGCTTGAGCTGGATCTTATAGAACAAGAAGGAATTTGCCAGTTGAGGATGAGGTGAGAGGACATTCCAGGAAGAGGGAACAGCATGTAGGAGGCTGTGGTGGATTGAATTATGTCCTCCCAAAACTCACTGAAGCTTGGATTGCCTCCCAAGTTTTATGTATTAGAAACTTAGCCCCCACTGTGACTGTTAAGGGAGTGGGAAATCCTATTATAGTAATTGAAAGGTGGAGCCTTGAAGAGGTGATTAGATTGCAGGACTGCACCGTAGTGAATGGATTAAAAATGGTGGCCAGGGGTGTGGTTCTGAGGGCTTTAAAAGAAGAGGAGAGTCTGTCTTTCTCTCTCTGCTTCCACCACCTTGCAATGTGAGACCCCTGGGTCACTGTCATTGCCTCCAGATGGACTTTCCACTTCCCAGCCTCAGAAACTGTAAGCAATAAATTTTATTTCGTTTTTATAAATCACCCAGTTTCAGGTATTTTGTTATAGGCAACAAAAATGGACTAATACAGAGGCATATATGGGAAACTGCATGTGGTTTAGTGATTCTGTATCACTGTAGTGTAAACTGCTATTAGGAGGGAAGGGAGGCAGGATAACACTAACGACCTTGCTTAGGAAATGCCTTTTTTTTCCTGAAAGCAACAGAGGGTCAAAAGAGTATTTTAAGTATGGGAGTAACAGGATCATATGTGCATTGTAAAAGATCACTCTCATCACAGTGTGGTGGGTAGATTGGTGGGGATTGTGGAGAATAGGAAGCAATGCCAGGTTAAAACTGACCCAGTCAAGGAGAGCTCTTGATTATCTAGAAATATTCTAATAATGGACTAAGCTATTTTAAAAAACATTTCATCTAAATATACTGTAGTAGGGTTCCCATCTTGAATCCTGGCTGGGATTTGGACGTGTCTGGGCTCATGTGATGAACTGCAGCAATGGGCAGCTATCAGTCTCTTAGTAGCAGGCCCTGTAAGGACTCCCTAAAGAGAACTCATTCTAAGGCAGTGGTTCTTAACCTGTGGTTCACAAGTAGAGTCGATGGGGTGTGTGAACGTGGAAGGGAAAACAATTATGTCTTTGAAACAGCATTTTCCTCAACTATGAAATAGACAACAAACCACAATGGTATTAGCAGTATCTGTGACTCTGTCATGAATGGAAATCACAGATATTTTTATGACATTACAATTTTTTCAGATGCCTCAAAATATTATTTGCTTATGCACTACTTTGAATTATTGTGGTGTTAGACTTGCTGCTGGATGATTTATTTAACGTGTTAATAAAAAGCATGTACAGTATCATATAAAATTTGTTTTAAGAATAGTTCGATAACTGCATTTCAATGTAACTGATTTCCTTTGTAATCCTGCGTATTTTATTTTATGCATTTACAAACATTATTCTGAAAAAGGGTCCACAGGGTTCATCAGACTGCCAAAGGAGTGCTTGGCACAAAAACAGGCCAGGAGCTGCTGTTTAAGGAAAAAAGAATCACCCAAATTTGTCTCCCTGTCTGTTTACATGTGAGACTGAGTAGCTTACGATGAAAGTGATATCTGCATGCTTTCAGTAAGAAAGAGGCTTTCATTTACCTATACTACCCACTCTTCCTCCTTTCACTTAAAAAGATGATAGAGCACAAGCAGCCATTTACCCCACTTTTCAGTAGAGCATCATGCACATCTGACCTCTCTACCCTCCAGTCCGTCCTCTGCAGTGAAGTAGCGAGGACCCTGGTGGGAGATGGCTGCAGATGCCTAGTGGGGGACAGTGATGCCTGGCTGATGCCGTGATGTCCAGCTGAGAGACTGGAGAGGGGAGGTGGAGGCAGAAGAAAGAAATGGCTGAAACCACATTGTAGCTGACTGCATAGCTGATTAGATTAGTTTGTGCTCACAGGTAATATCCAGTCTCCAGGAACACCTAGAAACACTCTGGAGAGCCCTTAATAAGAGAACCTAGGGCTTGGGGTATATTGAATGCAAGAACCAGTAAAATTTGATGATTCATTCAATAGAAACTCTGCAGTATCACAGGCTGGAGAAATCAGAGGAAATTTTGGTTCCAAAGCTATTAGTTATTGGAGTGACAGCCATCACATTGGTTTTATCATTACTTTTTAATATAAAAGAGAAAAAAACCAAGTGAGCTCTCCTTTTCATGTTCAATATTCCATTAGTTGAATGTCCTCTACATGTATTCACAGAAATATTTTATGACCTGAGAATAACCTCAGAGGTTGAGAGCATATTTTCCCCAGCATTTGCTTTAGAACTTACCTGAGTAATCAACTCTCAGCTTCCAGAACAAATCTTAGTTTTCTTGAACAGCAATATCAGTTATTCACCGATGTATATTTGAATGGAAAAAATACCAGGCATTTCAACTTCATGCCCAACAGGTTTGCAATTAAGCTGTCAGTAGTTTGCTGTTGGTTTAGAAAAAAATTATTTTTTTGTTTGTCTGTTTCTTCTACGTACAGAAAAGGAATTTTCATAACCCCTCAGGTGGAGATGTGCCACTAGAAATGCTGTTGCCCTGTAACCAAAAATGCTGAGTTTACCATCAGCTAGGTCCATTGAGATTTATCAATCATAAATTGAGTTTCCTTGCATTACAAATTCAGGGTATTCTTTAAAGTAGGCCATGGTATTAAATAAAATATGTGACTCTTAGAACAGTGCTGGTTGGCACAGAGCGAGTGTTTGATAAATGTTAGCCATCATCATCATCATCATCCCATCCATTAAGCATAGATTTGAGTATACACCTTAAGGTGCAGTCCTCCTATATAGAGTATGTGAGCAGAGGGGCAGAGGAAGGGAAGAATTATAGAGACAAAGAAAGTCTCCTTAGTTAGATGTTTTCTGGCTTTCATTGGTGTAAATTTCAATGCAGAAGGAGATAAGACAAAGGCTCACTTAGCTTTGTAAGGGCTTAATTTGTTTAGGAGAACATTTTTCAAACCTTTCTCTGAAAAATTAGTCCTGCGAGATCCCTAGGAGAAAAGGGATCCCTTGCCAAATAAGTTTATGAAGTTCTCCCTCTACCACACCTTGGAGAGCAGTATGTCCCTTAGCACATCAAGCAAGCTGAGAAGTCCCCAGAAAAGAAAGCTATTTAATTTCGGTTTGACAAAGTTCCTTGACCACATAACTCCTTTTTCTTGTAACATTTCTTAATATCCCCAGGCACTAGTGTTCTACACGTAGCTGGCAGAGATACCCTACACGGAGAGAAGGGTGGGCCAGTCACCATGAGAAGTGTCCTGAGATCTGGAGTTAGGGGGATTGATCGAGGTAGAGTAATGTCAGAAAAGGACAATAGGACTCATGAAATAATGTTACCAAAAATTCAGAGAGGTCTGTCTGGAGGGCTAGTCCTAGTGCTGAGTAAAGAGAAAGGAAGGAGATGGTGATAGGACCTACTATATAATTTGTAGTGCCCAGCACAAAATGAAAGTTCGAGGCCGCTCATTAAAAAATTATTAGAATGGCTGAGCCAAAGGGGGTTGGGGAGAGCTCTTGTCTCTGGTCAGCCCCGCAGCAGACCCCTGGAGCACAGGCTCATGGAAAGCGGAGAGAGACCCAGGCCCTGACTCTGATTTTTGGAGATCTCTCCGCCTTAGTTCAGACGGTTTGTCAGGGAATTCCTCAGAAAGCTCAGAGTCCCTGTATTTTTATATCTTTTTACAATGTTAAGTGTTCAGGACTGTTTTTTGTAACAAGAATATCCCATTTTCTAGGGGGGGGGGGGAACTTCAAGACAAAAATAGTAGAGCATTAAACAAAGGGTAGGTCCCTTTAAGCACAGGCTGTACACCCATGAAGCCAGCCCTGCACTGAGGTTTTGGTTTTCAGAGTCTGTGCTCAAAAGAACTGTTTTGGCCCTGGCTCTTCTAGAGCTGCCTTAAGGCCTGCGGAAGTAAATGGGTGTGAACTGAATTGCTGGTCACTAAGATCTGTCACAAGATGCATTGAGGTCAGTTTCATTGCAGCAGTGACCGAGTTTTTTCATTTTCTATTGCTGCTGCAACAAATTATCACAAACTTAGTGGCTTAAAATACCATACATTTAGTATCTTATAGTTCTGTAGTTCAGAAGTTTGAAATGGGTCTCACTGGCTAAAATCAAGGTATTGGCAGGGCTGTCTCTAGGGCAGAATTCATTTTCCTTGCCTTTTCCAGCTTCTAGAGGCCACCTTCGTTCCTGAGCTCATGGTCTCCTTCCTCTATCTTCAAAGCCACTAATGTTGCGTTTCTCTGTGAATGTAGTCACATCTCCCTCTAACTGTACTCGTTTGCCTCCTGCTTCTACTTTTAAGGACATTGGGCCCACCTGGATAGTCCAGGATAACTTTCCTATCTGCCGATTAGCAACAATAATTTCATCTGCAATATTAATGTCCCCTTCCCATGTAACATAACATATTTACGGTTCCAAGAATTAGGACATCTTTGGGGGCCGTTATTCTGCCTACCACACTCAGAGAGAACCAAACCAAACTGAACCTTGCCTTTATGTATTTATTTTTATTTTTCATTATTTTATTTTATTTTTTTCCTTGTACATGCTTACGGGGTACAGCTTGTTTCAATTCATGCATACATTGTATAATCATCTAATTTTAAAAGTTAGCATGTCTATCACCTACATATTTATCATTTTTTTGTGGTTATAACATTCAAGATCCTCTTTTCTGGCTATCTTGAAATATACAATATTATTAACTGTTGTGACCCTAGAGCACCAGAACTTATTCTTCCTACCTAACTGTAACTTTGTAACTTTGTACCCTTCTACCAACTTTTCCCGGCCCCGACCCCCTTCCCTGCCTTTGGTAACCACTATTCTACTCTCTCTTTTTCTCTCTCTTTTCCCCTCTCTTTTAAATTTATTTTTCTAAATTGACTCATGATAACTACACACATTTATTGGGAACAATATGATATTTGGGTACATTCATATTGTGTACAATGATCATATCAGGATGCTTAGTATATCCATCACCTCAAACATTTGTCACTTTTTTGTGTTAGGAACATTCAACATCAACTCAACTAGCTGTTCAAAGATACACAGTACTTTGTTGTTAGCTGTAGTCTCCCTATATTACTATAGAACACTAGATCCCATTCTAGCCCATCCCCTCTTCACTTTCTCCCACCGGTCTCTAGTAACCACTATTCTACTCTCTACTTCTATGAGATCAACTTTTTTAGCTTTCATGTATGAGTGAGGACGTGATATTTCTCTCTCTGTGCCTGCCTTATTTCACTTCACATAGTTTTCTCCAAGCTCATCCATGTTGCTGCAAATGGCAGAATTTCATTCTTTTTTATGGATGAGTGGTATTCCATTGTGTATATATACCACATTTTCTTTATTCAATCATCCATTGAAGAACATTCAGGTTGATTCCAACTCTTGGCTATTGTGAATAGAGCCGCAATAAACATAGGAGTGCAGGTGTCCCTTTGACTTGTTGATTTCCATTTCTTTGGATATATGCCCAGTAGTAAGATTGCTGGATCATATGGTAGCTCTAGCTGTAGTTTTTGAGAAATCTCCATACTATTTTCCATAATGGCTGTACTAAGTTACATTTCCACCAACAATGTATGAGTTCCCCTTTCTCTGCATCCTCACCAGCATTTGTTATTTTCTGCTTATTTGATAATAGCCAGTCTAACTGGGGTGAGATAATATCTCATTGTTGTTTTGGTTTGCATTTCCCTGATGATTAGTGATGTTGAGCATTGTTTCATATATGTATTGGCCATTTGTATGTCTTCCTTTGAAAAATGTCTATTCAGTTCCTTCGCCCATTTTTTTTTTTTTCATGACCGGCAACGGATCGCAACCCTCAGTGTCGCGCCCGTACCAGACCGGGACCAGCTACGGGATCGCAGCCCTCGGTGTCGCACCCGCACCTTGCTCAGCCAGTGAGCGGGAACCGGTCTGTATGTGGGATCCGAACCCTCGGCGGGAGCGCCGCCACGCTTCCCAAGCGGCGCGCTGTAGCAGTGTGCCACCGGGCTGGCCCACCCATTTTAAAATATTATTTTTTTTTTTACTATTAAGTTGTTTGAATTCCTTGTATATTCTGGATATTAATCCCTTGTTGTATGCATAGTTTGCAGATATTTTCTCCTGTTCTGTAGGTTGGCTTTTCACTCTGTTGATTGTTTCCTTTGCTATGCAGAAGCTTTTTAGTTTGATATAATTCCATTTCTTAATTTGTGCTTTGTTCCCTGTGCTTCTGAAGTATTATTCATAAAATCTTTTCCCAGACCTATATCCTGAAGTGTTTCCCCTATGTTTTGTTTTAGAAGTTTTATTGTTTTGGGTTTCATATTTAAGTCTTTAATCCACATTGAGTTCATTTTGGTATATGGTGAGAGACAAGGGTCTAGTTTCATTCTTTTGCATATGGATCTCCAATTTTCCCAGCACCATTTATTGAAGAGGCTCTCCTTTTCCCAATGTATATTATTGGCTCCTTTGTAAAAAAAAAAGTTGGCTGTAGGTACATGGATTTATTTGTGAATTCTGTACTCTGTTCCATTGGTCCATATGTGTGTTTTTGTGCCAGTACCCTGCAGTTTTGATTGCTATCACTTTGTAGAATATTTTTGAAGTCAGGGAGTGTGATACCCTCTGCTCTGTTCTTTTTGGTCAGGATTGCTTTGGCTATTCGGCGTCTCTTGTTGCTCTATACACATTTTTGAATTGTTTTTTCTATTTCTGTGGAGAATGTCATTGGTAGTTTGATGGGGATTGCATTGAATCTATAGCTTGCTTTGATTGCTTTGGGTAGTATGGTCATTTTGATGGTATTGATTCTTCCAGTTCACGAGCATGGGATGTCTGCATATTTTTGTATCTTCTTTAATCAGTGTTTAACAGTTTTCCTTGTAGAGATCTTTCACCTCATTTGTCAAATTTATTTCTAGGTATTTTAGTACTTTTTTTTGTTGCTATTGTAAATGGAATTGATTTCTTGATTTTTTTTTGTAGCAAGTTCATTGTTGGTGTATAGAATTGCTACTGATTTTTGTATGTTGATTTTGTATCTTGTGACTTTAACAAATTTGTTTATCAGGTCTAGGAGATTTTTGGTAGAGCTGTTTGGTTTCTCATTCTATAAAATCATGTCATCTGCAAACAGGGACAGTTCGACTTCCTCCTTTCCAAAATGGATGCCCTTTCTTTATTTCTCTTGCTTAATTGTTCTGGCTAGGACTTCCAGCGTTCTGTTGAATATCAAGTGGTGAGAGTGGGCATCCTTGTCTTAGTTCAGTTGTTAGGTATGATGTTAGCTGTGGGTTTGTCATATATGGCCTTTATTGTATTAAGATACTTTCTTTCTATACCTAATTTGTTGAGAGTCTTTATTATGAAGGGATGTTGAATTTTATCAAATGCTTTTTCTGCATTTATTGAGAGGATTATATGTTTTTTTCTTTCATTCTGTTCATGTGATGTGTTATGTTTATTGATTTGCATATGTTGAACCATCCTTGCATCCCTGGGATAAATCCCACTTGATCATGGTGTATATCTTTTTGATGTGCTGTTGGATTCAGTTTGCTAGTATTTTATTGAGATTTTTGCATCTGTGTTCATTAGGGATAGGACCTTGCCTTTAAAACAGATGATTGGGGTATAGCATAAAAAACATGCCCAAATCTTAAGTGTACAGCATGATGAATTTTTACATAAATACCTGATTAGTTTGTAAATATACACCTGTGTAACCACAACTCAGATCAAGATATAAAATATATCCAGTACCCAGAAGGCTCTTGCCTTTCTTACCCTTCTCATTCAAGATCCATCTTCTACAGGTAACCAATATTATGTCTTCTATCACTGTATCAGTTATCTATTACAAACCATTCCAAAATTTGGTGTCTTAAAATAACAACCATTTTATTTGCTTGTAATTTTGTGGGTCAGAAATTTAGGCTAGGCTTAACTGGGCAATTCTTCTGCTGGTCTCACCAGGGGTCACTCTGTGGTTGTAGTCATTTGGCAGTTTGACTGGGGCTGAATGGTCTAAGATGGTCTCATGCATATTATCCAGTAGTTGGGTCTCTTTCTCTCCATATGGTGTTTTAGTCCTTAAAGAGGGTAGCTGGGGCTCCTTTACATGGAGATCTCAGGGCAGAAAGAGGGCAATAGCAGAGTGCTCAGAAGTTGTACAGTGTCATCTCCACTGCATTGTATTGGTCAAAGCAAGTCACAAGGCCATTCCAGATTCTAGGGATGGAGAATAAACTCCATGGCAAGAGCTGCATAAAAGCTTGTGGCTATTTTAAAAATCCACCTCAATTACTCCTGTGGTTTGAATGTGTCCTCCAAAAAGCATGTGTTGGAAACTTAATCCTCAATGCAACAGTAATGGGAGGTGGGGCCTAATGGGAGGTGTTTAGGTTGAGGGCTCCACCCTCATGAGTGGATTAAGGCCAATTATGAAAGGGCTTGAGGCTATGAGTTCCATCTGTTGCTCTCTCTCAGCACGTGATGCCTTCTGCCATGATATGATACAGCAAGGCCCTCACCAGATACTGGCTCCTGGATCTTGGACTTCCCAGCTTCTAGAACTGTAAGAAATAAATTTCTGTTCTTATAAATTTCCCAGTCTCAGGTATGCTGTTTTAGCAGAATAAAGTGGCCTAAGGCAATTACCATATTTTAGTTTTGCCTATTCTTGAACATCATATAAATGGAATCATACTGAAAGCACTCTTGTGTCTGACCTCTTTGCTCAACATTATGTATGTGAGATTCCACTGTGTTTTTGTGTGTGGCAGTAGTTTGTTCTTTTCTTGCTGCTTCTCATAATTAATTGTATGAATATACCATAATTTATCCATTCTACCACTGATGAACACTTGATTTATTTCCACTTTGTGGTTATTATAAATAAAGCTGCTATTAATATTCTGTGCATGTCTTTTGAAGGACATATGTACACAATTATCTTGGGTATGTACCTAGAAGTAGAATTGCTGGGTCGGAGGGTAGGCAGTATTAAACTCTGGAAGATATTGTCAAATAGTTTTCTGAAGTGGTTGTGCTAATTCACACACCCATCAGCAATGGATGAGGGTTTTGGTTGCTCCACATCTTTGCTGTCACTTGGTATTGTCAGCCTTTTTAATTTCAAGCCATTCTGATAGATGTTTAGTGGTATCTCATTGTTATTTTGACTTGCATTTCCATGATAATTAATGATATTGAACACATTTTTACATGTTTAAGGGCGATTTGGCCATCTTTTTTGTTAAGTGCTTACTCAAGTATTTTTGTGAAATGCCATTTTAAAACCTGGATTTTTTTCTTGTTGATTTGTAGGAGTTTTTTCTATAGTATACATATAAGTTTGTTATTGTATATATGTATTATGAGTGTCTTATCTTCTCCTACTCTCAATGGTCTTTTTCGATGGACAAAAATTATTAATTTGAACAAAGTCCAATTTATCAATATTTTTATTTATGATAAAAGATTTTTGTGTTCTGTTGTGAAATCTTTACCTACCCCAATGGACCCTGAAGAGTTTTATAGCTTTAACTATTATATTTAGATCTTTGACTCATTTTAATTTTAGTTTTTTAACATGGTATGAGGTAGGGATCCAAATTTATTCTTTGTCACATGTTTAGTTGTACTAGCAGTTGTTGAAAAGACTGTTTTTTCCCTATTGAATTGTCTTGGCACAAAACAAGTCTTTTGTTCCTTTAGTGGGAGTTTCTATGAGGATACTTCAAAAAGTTCATGAAAAGATTCATAGTATTTTTAATTCTATTTTTCCTTAAACTTTTAGAAGTTCCCTCATATTTCAAGGACACCAAACATCTTTGTGTTGGATCACCTTTGTCCTCCATCTATGTTATTTTATAATTGCTTTAATCTCATGGTCGTTATTTTCTGCATTTACTGAGATTATCTCAAGTCTTTATTTTATACCATTAATTTGATTTGAATAAGCAGTTATGTCTATTCTTTTCCTTGTTATTTCTGATATATTTAATAGATCTGTTATCTATTAAATGTTATCGATGTGCTGTTTTGTTTCTCAATTTTTTCTCTTTTTTAAAAATTTTATTTTATTTTGTCAATATACAATGTAGTTGATTATTGTGGCCAATTACTAAAACCTCCCTACCTCCCAACAGTCTCCTTTCTGTTTCAAGGAATTGTAATTGTTGTGTCTTCTTTCCTACCCCCCCCCCCCCGGGTTTTTTTTTTTTTTTTTTTTTTTTTTTTTTATTTATTTATGTTTAGCTCCCACAAATAAGTGAGAACATATGATATTTCTCTTTCTGTGCCTGACTTGTTACACTTAATATAATTTTCTCTAGGTCCATCCATGTCATTGCAAATGGCAGTGTTTCATTCTTTTTTACAGCAGAGTAGTATTCCATTGTGTAGATATACCACATTTTCCGTATCCACTCATCTGATGATGGACATTTGGGCTGGTTCCAGCTCTTAGCTATTGTAAAGAGTGCTGCAATGAACATTGGGGAACAGGTATACCTTCGACTTGATGATTTCCATTCCTTCCTGAAGTGTTTCTCCTATGTTTTCTTTAAGAAGTTTTATTGTTTCAGGGTTTATATATAATTTTTTAATCCATTTTGAGTTGATTTCAGTATATGGTGAGAGGTATGGGTCTAGTTTCATTCTCCTGCATATGGATATCCAGTTATCCCAGCACCATTTGCTGAAGAGGCATTCTCTTCCCCAGTGTATAGGCTTGGTGCCTTTGTCAAAGATCAGATGGCTGTAGGTGTGTGGGTTGATTTCTGGATTCTTTATTCTTTTCTATTCCATTGATCCATGTGTCTGTTTTTATGCCAGTACCATGCTGTTTTGGTTGTTACAACTTCGTAGTATAGTTTAAAGTCAGGTAGTGTTATGCCTCCAGCTTTATTTTTTTTTGCTCAGAGTTCCATATAAATGTCTGGATAGCTTTTTCCATTTCTGAGAAAAATGTCATTGGAATTTTGATGGGGATTGCATTGAATTTGTATATCACTTTGGGTAGTATGGACATTTTCACAATGTTGATTTTTCCAATCCAAGAGCATGGGATATCTTTCTATCTTCTTGTATCCTCTCTAATTTCTCTCAGCAATGGTTTGTAGTTCTTATTATAGAGATTTTTTCACATCCTTGGATGGAGATGGGTCTTATCTGCATTGAGGAAGAGTGAGGGTAGGTATTGTTTTGGGACATATGAAGGCAGGGTGGTCCTTTGCAAGTTAGCCAGAGCACAAAAGTGGGGGAGCACAAGGCTCAGATAATGTTCAACATTGTCAGTAAGAACAGAAATTAATGAAATAGAATACATAATAATACAAAATAATAATGCAACAGAGTGGACCAGCAACACCAAAAGTTGCTCCTTCAAGAAGACCTAAATAAAACCAACATATCTCTAGCAAGACTGATTAAGAAAATAAAAGAAGATCTAAGTAATCAATATCAGAAATCATAAATGGGACATCACTACCTGTGCTGCAGACACTAAGGTGATAATAAGAGTATATTATAAATGATTATATTGGAAATTTTAGACAAAGTTGAAAAATGCTGAGAAAATATTACAAACCAAAACTAAGTCAAGAAAAACTAGAAAATTTTACTTTTACTCACCCTTGTAGGTCACATCTCTATAAACTGAAGGAAATTAGTGAAAGTTCTCAGACTTTTGTCAAAATTCTTTCCTTCCTCAGTATTAATTATGGGAGTGGAGGTGAGTTTGGGAGCACTGGAAACTTATTTGCCCTTGTTCTCTCCTTTTAAAGTTTACAGCATAAGGTTGCTCCCCTTTCCTTGTCTGGCTGCTGTTGGTGAATTTGGGAAGCTAAAAATAAAAGTTATTTTAAAAAATTTAATTAGAAATCTTAATACAGAATACAACTGAATGAAATAGAATTATATAATTTCAACTCTCTCTCCCAAATTTTATATGGTTCTCTATCCAGCCCTTAGTAAAAGCCAAGTACATATTCTATGGCAATGTATAAAGGGGAGCAGCTAATGCAGCCACCTGTGCTGTTTTGTAGTAGTCTAAAATATGGTTAAAGGTGAAAAAATCTGGAATAGTTCATGGTCAGAATATAGCTGAGACCTGTGGTTTACAAACTCTGGTTCACAGATCAACAGCATCAGAATCACCTAGTGAGAATTTTGAGACCGATTGTTAGGGTCTGATTCAGTAGGTCTGGGCCTAGGCCTGGAAATCTGCATTCTTTAAGCCCATTGGGCGATTCTATGGACATTTAGGTTTGGGAACCACTATCTTATACTGTCTCTCTTAAGCATCAATTGTCTCAAGTGCACTATCATATTTAAGATGACACTGTTCAGTTAGTTCCTGGAATAGAGAAATTCTCTATCTGTAAATAGGCTAAAGTATAAGCCCATAAGACCATTCTGAAGAACTTAACAATACCTAATAAAATGGTAGACATTTGCACTGGGAAATTCCACTTCTAAATATATACTCACAGATGTACACCATGAGATGAACAATGATCAACGTCGTTAACTGCAACTGTAGCTAATGTGAAAAAACTGGAAATGACCTAAATACACATTCGAAGAATGAACTCTTAAACAGCAGTTAAAATGAATAAACTAATGTACAGATATAAACATAGGAAGATCTAGAAAACATCATGTAAAGTGAAAAATTCAATTTTGAAAAAAAATCGATACTGTTTACCACAGAGGTAATACTGCATATTGTTTTTAGATAAACACCTATCGGGCCGGCCAGGTGGCGCACTGGATAGTGCGCCGCTTGGGAAGCACGGCGGCGCTCCCGCCCGGGTTCGGATCCCACATACAGACCGGTTCCCGCTCACTGGTTGAGCGAGGCACGGGAGCAACACCAAGGGCTGCGATCCCGTTGCCGGTCCCCGGTCCGGTGTGGGGGCAACACTGAGGGTTGCAATCCGTTGCCGGACACGGAAAAAGACAAAAGACAAAAAAAACCCCCAAAAAAACACATATATCATGCCTATATATGTGTATATTTGTGTCTGTACATAGGCATATGTCTATATAAATGTACATATGCATTTATGTATATTTGTTTATGTTTATATACAATTATTTTATCCGAAATAAGCTTATGCTGTATACACACGTTCCTTAATTTGCTGTTTCTTTCTACTTATCACTGAACTTGTAGCTCACCTGACTGTATATGTAAACCTACCCACCACATTAATAGCAGGTGGTACTGAAGGGGAGGGTCTGTCACTTGCCAGGTGCTTGGGGAAGCCTTGGCAGTTGGCCAAACCTTACTGCTCCTTGAGTTCTTATGTTCTCTTTTATGGCTTTTCTGTCTCATCCGTCACTTACTCTTTACAGATGCTACCTATGTGCCCATCTCCAACAACCCCCTGCCCCCTCTCCTTTGATTTGTGTCCAGAAACCAGATACTAAGCTTGTTGGACTAGTGTATAAAAGAAGACTAAATATGTTTCCGGAGAAGACCAGAAGAACTTTTCATTGAGTGATGTGGAGGGGCTTTAGTGCAAGCACTGTGTCATATGACTTGGCTGAACAGAGAAATGTTTGTGTTTCCTGGGGTCCTGGTTGTATCTCAGCTGGGCGAGGACACCTGTTTGCTTGGGAAGTGGCTTCTGACTAGGTAGGGTGTTACTATAGTTCTCTCTGGAGAAAACAGGACTTTTAAGGACAGCCTGTCGGAAGCTCCTCCTGTGTCTTCCTGAGTTCAGTGTGCTATATTCTTTTCTTGCTGGTATCCATAAATATCTTATTTCCAGTTATATTTCTTGAGAATCTGACTTTAAAGTAAAAGTTTCGATTTAAGTAACTCAAGCAAGAAGTTCAGCTACCAAAAAGAGATTTCAGTGATGTCAGTGTGTTATGGCCAGCAAATAAAAGGCAGTCCGAGTTTCTTTCTATATTTCCCATGAGGGGTGATTCACACTCCAGTCTGTCTCCAGGAGACACACCAGGCTCCAGTTACAAATTGGTGGAATCGGGAGCCAGGGGAGCCAGCTCTGCATCGTTCCGCAGTTCCTACGGTGAAGTGTTGTGCACACCACACGTGCACGGTGCACACCGAGCCTCTTTCATTCTGGAAACACTCTCCTATGCCTGGGGATTGTGGGTTGTGTGCAGCTTTTGGGAGAGATGAAGCTGAGTTCAGTACAACCCAGAGGACCTTGGTTCTCCAGGACATGCTCTGGCCACAGATGTGTTGTCAAGGCAGCAACTACACTCACTGTGTAGCCTCCAGATTGTCTTTTATGCCCAACTCTGTAGCTTTAACCAAGTAAGATAGAAGACTTGGTCAGCTTGCTAGCAAAACACATTTCTCAAAATGTCCTATGCTTGGAGGCCAAGGGTAGAACTGGATATCCAGTACTAATGGAGAGGCATTATCCTTACAGGCATTATTATCCCCATCTGTCAGACAGACAGACAGTCAGAGGCCCAGGAGGTCACGTGACTTGCCTAAGGTCAGGAATTCTTCAGTGGACATGCGTTGTTTGTGGGCTACTTGCCATCTATTCTACCTTCTGATTGCCTTTTGGGGAAGTCTTATCTCCCCATTCTATTGGTTCTGGATGAGTTGCTAATTTATTAAGGTTCCTTATCCTCTTCTAGCTAAATAGGCATCTGACCCAAGATGGCCCAAATAGATGCTCCCTCTCTGGAGTTTAAACCCTGAGCTGAGTGCTGGTAGATCCAATATGGTTGGAGGACTGAAATGCCCACATTCTCATCTCTTCAAACCTTGAGTAGCCTTTCAGGAAATTCCATTCTTGCTGTAGTTATCAAGGGTCAGTTCCTGTTTCTTGCAACTATATTCAATTGATGATTGGCTGTGACCGGGTCTTCTCAACCTGTGCGTGCTCTCTCCCCTTTGCTGTGCCACTTCTCTACTCTGGAGGCGGTCAGTATGATGATGGCCAGTTCCCCTTTGAACGCTGCTATCAGTGTGGCCACCAAGAGAGAGCAACTTGAATCTGAAAAGAGGACTTGCATCATGAACCTGCCAAACTCTAGGTTCTGGGAGTCTCAGGATAAATGTGCTGTCATGTGCTTCTCTTTTCACTAGGTAACCATAGGTGGCAGCCTGGAACATTCTAGAAGCCTGGCTTGCCAGAGTTAGCTTTGTGTTCCCAGAAGACAGCACCTGCCCATCCACTGCTCAGTCACCTGACAGTGCAGAATGGGTCTCAGCATTTGGTTGTGTTGAAATCATGGCCTCCCTTTACCTAAATATTGAGGAGTGATAATTCCTTTTCTACGTAAGGAGAAAAGAAGAGCAAATTCCTTTTCTACATCAAGAATGGGCACATTTAAGTGAAAAAGCCTTTTCAATCAGCCCCTAGAAAATTTCTAGTCTGGTCAAGTTGTTTTAGGCAGGAAGTCTGTGTGTGTGCGTGCGTGCATGCACGCGCATGTGTTGGAGCAGGGAGCATTTTTATTGACAAGACTGTCTAAAGTTGTCATTCAGTGGAATATTGTGATGAATAGAGTCTGGTATGTAGCCATTTCAGAAATATCCATTCACTCACAAATTCATTAAACTCTTGCTCACGTGAGATGCAGAGATGAATGAGGCAGTCTGATTGCTGAGAGCTCAGTTTTATTTCTGGAAGGTCTCTCTCTTCAGGGACGGCAGATGGTCATTTGGCCTGGACGATGCTGGCTGATCTTCCCTGATGCAGGCCTTCTGGCAGAGCTGTTGCCTTTACCTGGGTTTTGTCTTCAAGGGGAAGGGAGGTGGGAGGAGGGCAGCCCCATTCTGACCCCAGGCAGCTCATGCACTACACGCTCAGGTGGTCCCCTCTGCAGGGAGCTCAGAGGGTGGCTGAGCTCTAGGGAGGCTGCACTCTGTTCGTTCACTCTGGGTGGGTGGCCTCAAGAACCTCCGTCCAGTCCCTGGACCACTTTCATGTTGGGATCTGCAAATTGGAATTCTGAGGAATTGATCTAGAAATAGATCTGCATGTGCAAGTATCCCCTTTCCCTTTAGCAACGCTTGAGAATGAACTATTGCTTGATCATCAGGTAACATTCAAGTATAGTTAACTTTAGATTTCCAGGGTGGTTATTAGATTTAGAATAAAGGCTCTTATTTGGAGTGGTAAAGAAAACAATTATTCAGTGCTACTTGTTAAAGCGCGGTAAGGAAGACTTTATTCAGGACCATCGTGGTAGGTATAAGGGACCACCGCAGGTATAGGGTCTTCTTGCAGTAGGGGAGAAAGATTGAGTTCAGCTCTGAATACGGCATGGGCAAGTGGGGATTTGTAGCCAAAGAGCAGGGTGGGGATGGCGGATGGAAAATTTCCAAGAAGAAACATCAGGGATAGAGGGGGATTCTGGCTAAGCCTACCTAACAGGATTCTTGCTAGAGGCAGGCTAGGGTGATCAGAGTCACCTGTCACCTGCAGGGTGGTGGAGGATGATCAGATATTGAGAGGTGGGTGGTTCTTATTAAACTGACTTAGCAGTTTCTTTTGCTGAAACTGAGTTTTACTAGGAAGTGTGCAGACAGGCCTCGGAGAGGGTTCAGAAGCCTGACTAAAGTTTGGCCAAGCAGGGAATCTCTGTCAGGAGTTGGTACGTCATGAGAGCAGGCCCAGTTCTATGGAATTTCTAGGTAGGGCTGCTGCAGATAGGCTGGGACCTTGGGCAAGTCACTTCAGCTCTCTGGGCCTCAGTTTCTTCACCTGTTTGAAAAGATGGGATAAGTGTGTGTTGGGATAGAATATGATCTCTAAATTTTCTTCCAGCCTCAAAGTTAGAAGATTCTGTGGTTTCTGTAATTTATTTTCCCAAGTCCTTGAATTATTTCCAATAAAACTTGAGCAAATGTAACCACTTAATGATATATTGGAAAACTACACCTGTAGCAGCTCTTTATTAAAATGTGCCCATGTTTTAGTTGTATATACACACACTTATGCATTCACACGTACATTCATGCATATGTATGTGTATTATGATGTCATGTGTGTGTGTGGGTGCTGATCTTATACTATCTTTTTGTTGCTTACAGAAGTAAAAACATGAAAGTATTTCATCTGTTGGGGCTCAGGACACAACCACTCCAAAATATAACTGTAGGAGACCCGAATGTGCCACCCCAAAGTATACTACTTTGGCATATTTTGAGCTTTTATTCTGAGAAACTGCAGACACAGAAGTAGCTCTGAAAAGGTGTCCTTCTGTAAAAATAATTTGCATCTATAAAACCTTTACTACATTAGTAAAAGTGTCTGCAGTTTTAGCAGGAAAAGGGCTGCTTCTGAAAGGACACATTACCTGAGAGGCTTTTTACCTACACAACAAGACCACCTTTATTCACCTTGCAGTTTCTCCCCTTACCCTCCCATGCTTTGTGTCACCCCCACTCCCAGAAGCCCCAAGCCCCTCTTCCTTTCTGCAGCTGGGGATGCTATAAGTTTCAATCATCTGACTCTTATTCCAGTCTCATGTTTTGTGGGACTCCCGTGTGTACATACCTAATTAAATAAGGTTTTTCTCCTACTAATCTGTCAATTTAATTCATAGCACAGCCAGAGAATCTAGAAGGGTGGAGGGGAGCTATTTTTCATTTCCCTACAAAACCAAATCACAAATATAGGGAAACAAGCCCTTAGGAGCTACATTTTTCTAGCTACCTGACTCTTGTTTTGGGGACAGTTTCCATACCCTGTTCTGACGCAGGGTGTCATCTTTGGAGGGCCTGAACTCAGAATTATTGTAGCAGAGGTTTTCGGACTGTGCTCTGGGGGATTTTAGAGCTCTATGGAGATTCTCCAAAATCCAAGAAAATACTTGAAAAAATATTCTTAAACTGTCCTAACACACAGTCGGGGAGCTCGGCAGGTTTGGGTTTCAGTGGCTAGCACCGTCTGTCCACACTTGGGTGGCACATTTCTATCGTCCCTTCTTGTCTGTGTACACCTCACCATGTGGTATGGGATATCACCAGTTATTGCCTTATGCTGATAGGTTAATCTGGTTTGTGCTGTTAGGTGGCTGTCCTAATCCATCTGCCTTATTAAAGAATATCCCATGATCTCAGGACAAGCTATTAAAAAACAGGGGCTGTTTGTAATTACTCATTGATATGTACCAAGGCTTCCCTAGTAATGTGTAAACAGGAGAGAAATCAACAGGTGTAATGCTGCAGTTGACATCTCCAAGCCCCTTGTGTCACATTTCAAGTTCATCCAGTTTAATTTCTCTCCATGATAGACTTTATAATAAGGACATGTTATAAATTAAGCTTGCTACAAACATTTGAAGGGTGCCGATGTAGTAAAAAGGGCACAGATTTTAGAGGCAGACAGTTCTGGTTTTTTTTTTTTTCTCCTGGCAGCTGGCCTGTACAGAGATCGAACCCTGGACCTTGGTGTTATCAGCACCATGTTCTAACCAACTGAACTAAGGCAGACAGTTCTGGATTTGAGTCCTGGCTTCCATCATTTACTAAGTAGATGGCCTTGGGCAAAGTAATTTGCTCCTCTAAGCCACAGTTTTCTCCTTTGTAAAATGGTCCTGCTCTGCAGCAGGCAGGACATTTTTGAAGATTACAGATAAGCGTACAAATGGGCCAAGTCCAGTGCCCAGTACATTAAAAAATGCTTAACAAATGCATTAAAAATGCTTAGCTATGATCATTCTTTTCATGCTGAGAATTAAAAATCAACGTATTTCATGTCTGGCCATTAAGAACTATCTGCTTACACTATAGAAATATGTATATTTTATTGTATTTGCATATTTATTTATACGGTGAACATAGCAGATGCATACCCTAATAAATGTATTTTCCTATGATTTAAAGATATTTTAGCAGATTATAGTGACAATTCTCTGATACACATTCTTGGCAAGTTAAGTTAATTTCCTTTTTTTTGTTTTTAAAGTGTGTGGACCCTTAACAGAATTTTATCTTGTACTTTCTTGTAGTTTCCTCTAGTAGGAAAAAAAAAATCAAACTCCCATAGGAATTGCTTTTATGCGTTGGGACTCCACAATGCTGCTTTATTTTTATGTACAAACTCTTTGTGGGTGGACTGCAGAAATCCTTGCTCTTGGAAACATATTTGATTCCCTGGGAAACTGAATAGGGAAAAAAAGAGCTACTTAAAAAAGCTGCCATCCGCCTCCTCTAATTAACGTGCCCTCTGCTCCTGGGAGAGGGTACAGAAATACAACAACAGGCAGGCAGCACCGGAAGTGAATGCCATGCTTGTGGTCTACGGTGGTCCCTGGTGTT
>NW_007726293.1:526927-528918 GCF_000696425.1 Galeopterus variegatus | reverse complement strand
TGTGTGTGTGTGTGTGAATTTATTTATTTATTTTTAGCTCCCACCAATAAGTGAGAACATGTGGTATTTCTCTTTCTGTGCCTGACTTGTTTCACTTAATATAATTCTCTCAAGGTCCATCCATGTTGTTGCAAATGGCAGTATTTCATTTGTTTTTATAGCTGAGTAGTATTCAATTGTGTAGATACACCACATTTTCCGTATCCACTCATCCAACGCTGAGCAAAAAAAAAAATAAACCTGGAGTCATAACACTACCTGACTTTAAACTATACTACAAAGCTGTGATGAAGGCTTTAATTGTATCACTAACATTAAATTTCTTCAAAAAAAAAAAAGATCTAAAGCAAGTATGATAAAGTATTCACAAAAGTGTTAAGTCTACCACTTCCTAGCTGTGTGTTCTTGGGCAAATTACTTAACCTTTATGAGCCCCAGGATGTCTGTCTGTAAAATGGGATAATAATTGTACCTATAATTCATGGAGTTGTTTGGAAGATTGATGAGGTAATATATACCAGTGTTTGCATAGTAACCACATAGTAAGCACTCTCTAAATCATAGCTATTATTATGATGAGCAAGAAGGTATCAAAAGCATTCATTCAGCTGTGGGTCAGGAAGGGCAGATGGGAAAAGGTACATTCCAGAGAGATGACATATGGCACTTCAGAGCAGAAGCACCTCTGGTGAGGGTACAGGGCTCTGATTGCACAGAGACAGCAGGGCTGAAATGTTGCCTTCTTACTGTGATGTTCTATTGGGTATAGGGTCTGTCTCCCATGAAATGGTTGTGTGTGAGTTTTTGTTTATTAAGATGCTGGGTAATGAGTACCTTTACCTGGTACAAGCCACTGTGTAATCTGAATTCTTCTAAACACTAATCCCAAATTTCCAGAGAACAGGGTGGCACCCTCAGCGAGTGGTCTGCTGTCTTTCTAGCCATGGCCTTATGTAAAGCAGGATGGTAGTGGAGTGTGGAACCCAGTCACTGGCAGAGTTGGTTGAAAAAGTCACCACCCTCTCTTCTCAGCAATGAGGCAAGTCTGGAATGAAAACTGATTTCTTCTATCAATGGCTTTATGGGCCTATCCTTCTCAGATTAGCAATATTTGGATACGGTCCTACCAGCTCTCCTTGTTGCCTATTCCTTTTCATTTTTTTATTTATAAGTTTCTTTTTCTTTTTAAAAATTTGGAATTGATACATACTAATTGTACATATTTATGGAATACAGTGTGATGTTTGAATACATGTATGCATTGTATAATGATCAAATCAGGGTAGTTAGTATATCCATCATTTTAAACATTTATCATTTCTTTGCAGTGATAACATTCAAAATCCTCTCTCCTAGCTGCCTTGAAATATATGCTACGTTGTTATTAGCTATAGTCATCCTACTGTGTAATAGAATCCATCCCTTTCTAGTTGCGATCTGTAGTCCACTGTTCAAGGCTCAAGAGGGCAGAAAAATCACAAGGATAGCTTAAGTGTCATTTCATTTGTTGGTACTACCCTCACCAGTGAAAAACAGAAGCTGACTTCACCTCTTCCTATTTATTCAATCATTAGTTATGGCCTATTGACCTTCAGATATTGTGTCCTCAAAAGTCTCCCTCTTGCCATTAGATCAAAACCAGACTAGTAATTTTACACTCTAGAATAAATGTATTTATATTGGTAACACAAATGTATTTTGGAGGTGGCATAATTATTATTATTTTAAAATTTTATTTTATTTTGTCAATGTACAATGTGGTTGATTACTGTGGCCCATTACCGAAACCTCCCTCCCTCCTCCCTCTCCCCACTTCCTCCCAACAATGTCCTTTCTGTTTGCTTGTTGTATCAACTTCAAGGAATTGTAATTGTTGTGTCTTCTTCCCTCCCCCACCCAGGTTGTTTGTGTATTTATTTATTTATTTTTAGCTTCCACAAATAAGTGAGAACATGTGATATTTCTCTTTCTGTGCCTGACTTGTTTCACTT
>NW_007726293.1:516319-526858 GCF_000696425.1 Galeopterus variegatus | reverse complement strand
TCCGTTTGCTTGTTGTAACAACTTCATAAAAGTATAGTTGTTATATCTTCTTCCCCACCCCCCCCCACCCCCGGTTTTTTTTTTGGGGGTGGGTTTTGGGGGGGGGTAATTTGTTTTTTTTTTTTCTCCCACCCATGAGTGAGAACATGTGGTATTTCTCTTTCTGTGTCTGACTTGTTTCACTTAATATAATTTTCTCTAGGTCCATTAATATAATTTATTTGTTTGTTTGTTTTTCTTTTTTTTTTTTTTTTTTAGCTCCCACCAATAAGTGAGAACATGTGGTATTTCTTTTTCTCTGCCTGACTCGTTTCACTCAATATTATTCTCTCAAGGTCCATCCATGTTGTTGCAAATGGCAGTATTTCATTCGTTTTTATAGCTGAGTAGTATTCCATTGTGTAGATATACCACATTTTCCGTATCCACTCATCCGATGATGGACATTTGGGCTGATTCCAGCTCTTGGCTATTGTGAAGAGTGCTGCAATGAACATTGGGGAACAGGTATACCTTCGACTTGATGATTTCCATTCCTCTGGGTATATTCCCAGCAGTGGGATAGCTGGGCCATATGGTAGATCTATCTGCAATTGTTTGAGGAACCTCCATACCGTTTTCCATAGAGGCTGCACCATTTTGCAGCCCCACCAACAATGTATGAGAGTTCCTTTTTCTCTGCAATGGAGGTGGCATAATTAACAGGCTATTTTTAAGAATTTCTAGGGCAGAAGGGCCTGTTAATTTCCTCCAGTTCTGGTCCAATGATTTTTCTTAAGGTCTGTGCCCTTATTCTTTCTGTACCAATTGGTCTATGCTTGTTCTAAGGTAACTAGCTTCTCATAGATCTGCAACCTGGTTGGTTCCTCCCCTTTGCTTCAGCATCCTGTCATCTGCCCCAACCTTAAGACTCAGATCCGTGTGGATTCAGTGTCCATTCTCCTTTGTTTTATGCCACCACACTTGACTCATGACTCATCTGTCCCTGTCCTCCCCTCCAAGTGTGGTGATCCAAGCATGACTTGCCAGCCAGTTAGTCAGCTAGAGCTTAATGTCCTGAAGTCCCTGCTTCCTTGAGTCTTCCAGGACACCTTGGAATGTTAGCAGACATAAGAAGTTGTGTATGGGTGTGTTTGTGGCAGGCGTGGATGTGGGAAGACTCAAGTTTTTGAATGGTTTCAGTGAAAATGTATAATAGTGATGTTACTTACAGATACTGGAGAACTTAACAAGGAGAAAGGAAATAAAAAAACCCAGTTTGTGTGAATAAAACAAATTTATGTCTGCTTACCCTTTATGTCTAATTTTACCATATGCACAATAATTATACGTGTTGTCAACATGGGTCAGATGAAATTGATTGTGAGCTCTATTTGCTTACAATGTGACATTGTGTTCAGCTATGCTCACACTTGCATCGATTGTCTACCATGGGCTTCTGCTCATGTATTCTGCTCACATGGAAAAAAAATTCAGAGAATACGACTCTAGTATTTCTGAGATTAACTGCTTAGTTGCCTCCTCTCTTTTCTTTTGGTATCTGCTGGGCAGCTATATTGAAGAGGTCACTGTGGGTGCAAAGTACAAGAAAAGAAGGCATATGTAGTAAAAGGTGTAAATTTTCCTAAAGCAGTACAAAAACTGTTCCTCAGTACTCAGCATATATAGCTTATAGTTACTGTATATGCCTTTTCTCTATTCTGTTTACCACCTTTGATTCCCGGGAGATTAAATCTGCACAAGCGTAGATACATACTAATATGATGAACTTTAAAATGTTATTTTCCTTTCTTTATCATCAATGGTTATCATTTAAAGTTGTTATGAAGGCTTTGTGACAGACCTTACACTAAAATTGAAAGTATATGAACTTACTGAAAATCCTGTCAAAATTAGCTATGTTTTTAATGTGGTTTCTCAGATTGATTAATTTATGCAATTGAATTGTTCTACTCTGTTGTAAACATACATTCACACTTTGCAAACCTGCACACCTGCAAAGTAAAGTGTGGTGATATTTGTGATATTATCATTGTTTCATCAACAATGATAACTCAGTCAGGTTGCCTTCTAAATCTCAATTTATAGGCCGTTATATATCACCATCCTGTCTCAATATAGTGGAAATTGATTCCATAAAATTCTCAAAGGCCAAAAATATTTTAAACTTAATAATTTTAAAACACCTTGGCATTTATGAAGTGTTGTCACATTAATTTGAAAATAGTTTGAAGTTGTTTTTTGTGTTTGGATATGGTGAATTTTTTTCTTTAGGGATGTGTGTGTTTAAAAAATCACTTTTCTCTGAATTAAAACTATGTCAAGGATATGCGCTTATAGGTTTCAGTCTGACTTTTAACCAGGATTATAAAAATCATGGAATAGTCTGTTTTCCCCTCTTTCTTCCCCTATCTTCTTTATTCCTTTGTTCCCTCCCTTTGGTATTTATAAAGCACTACAGAAGTAACAGAAACTGTGTTAAGTGCTAGGAATCCAGAGATGAAGGGACACAATCTCTGCTCTCAAGGGACTAAGTCTAGTTAGTGAGAAAGAATAACAACAACAACAAAAAAAAACAATTACAGTATTGGTGGTGGAGTGGTCAAGAAAGGCTTCCTGGAGGAGGTGGTGGTTGAGCCAAAAGGATGAGTGATAGGTGTCTAAAATTAGCTGAGGAGATAAAATTAATCCTATTTGGAATATTAATGGTTTTTGGGTATAGTAGCTCTCTTTATACCAAAAATGGCAGAGCTGGGAATTCCAGGGCTCTATCCCTGCATAAAAGCAACTAATGAGCTGGCAAAAATTGTCAGAATCAACTTTTGCAGAACTCTGGAATCTAGTCAAAAATTTGCAACAACCAGGGGAGACCTTACTGAAGAAAGAAGCTGCTGCATTGCAGTAAGGGAGTTCTCTGGTGTTGTAAATTGCCTGCTTACCATTCTTCACACACCAGATCAGAGGCCACCATGAAGACAACAGCTTGTACTCCTGGTACAGGTTGCCAAGTGCCAGAGGGAGCAATATGGACCTTATTCTCAAAGAACTCTGGTTGGATGTTTCAATTTGTCAGGAAAGACTGGTGCAAGGGCTTGCCTTTGTCTCTTGTCCATTTGACTCTTGGGCATTTGCAGGGCTGGTGTGGCTTCCTAGGTGGCACTTGCCAAAAGCATTTAAAGGCAAAAGTATTGGCTTTAGCAGTCTGGGGCAAGGAATAGCAGTCAGAACAAGTAATAGACCAAAAAACCTGGAAGAAAGAGAGTGGGAAAAGAAATATGTGGGAGGAAGGAGGGCTTTTTAAAGCTCCTGTGTAAGGAAATTGAGAAGGCTATGCCACATGTGCAAGACTGGACACATGCTCTGAAAAGGCCTGAGAAGACCCTACGCTTCCACCTCTTGCTGACTTTCAGGTTCTGTACAAGCAAGAAGTAAAGGCAAAGGCTGCATTATAAATGATCAGTGTAAGCGTTGAAGGAGTGTCCCAAAACAGAGCTAATCTTCAAAGATTGGGAGAGTTGAAAATATTTTTCCCTTTTTAAAAAAATCGTTTTGGGCTCCAGGTGTTTATGGAAACTCTTTCAATACACAGTAGCGGACCACTAAGCTAACAGAACAGACTTCAGTGGCCACATACGACAAATAGAATCTGAACAAAAATCATTTAGGAAAGTAAATAAAACGACAGCCTCAAACAAGCAGCAACACAAAGCAAAAAACTTTTGAGTTAATTTGTACATATGGCTGAGGTAGTGGGCCACCTTTATTTTTTCGAATGTGGATATTCAGTTATCCTAGAACCAATTGTTGAAGAGACGATTTCTTCCCCATTAAATGTTCTCGGTACCCTTGTTGAAAATCAATTTACCACAGATGCATGTGTTTATTTCTGGACTCTCGATTCTCTCCTATTGATTTGTATGTCTATCCTTATGCTAGTACCACTCTGTTGGATACTCTAGCCTTGTAGGAAGTTTTGGAATCAGGTAGTATGAATCCTCCAACTTTCCTCTTCTTTAGAGAGATTATTTTGGCTATTCAGGGTCCCTTGCAATTCCATATTAATTTTAGGGTCAGCTTTTACATTTCTGCAAAAAAAGCTACTGGGATTTTGATGGAGATTGCATTGAATCTGTACATCACTTTTGGGAGTACTGTCATCTTAAAAATATGAAGTCTTCCAATCCATGAGCATGGAACGTCTTTCCATTTATTTAGGTTTTCTATATATGGGATTATGTCCTCTACAAATAAAGATAATTTTACTTATACCGTCTCAATTTGGATGCCTTTTATTTCTTTTTCTTGCATAATTGTTCTGGCTAGAAATACCAGGACAATGTTGAATAGCAATGATGAAAGTGGCATTCTTGTCTGTTTCTGGTGTTAGAAGGAAAGCTGTCAGTCTTTCACCACTGAGTATAATGTCAACTGTGGGATTTTCATAAGTGCTCTTTATCAGGTTGAGGAAGTTCCTTTCTATTTCTAGTGTGTTGAGGTTTGTTCCCCCCCCCTCATTAAAAGGTGTTGGATTTTGTCAAATGTTTTTTTCTGTATCTATTAGATGATCATGTAGTTTTCCCTCTCCATTTTAGTGATATGGTTTATTAAGTTGATTGATTTTCATGTATTGAACCACTCTTGTATTACTGAGGTAAATCCCATTTAGTCATGTTTTAGAACCCTTTTAACATGCCGCTGAATTAGGATCGCTAGTATTTTGTTAAGGATATTTGTACCTATATGTATAGGGAATATTAGTCTATAGTTTTCTTTTCTTGTCATGTTTTTGTCTGGCTTTGATGTCAGGATAATACCAGCCTCAAAGAATGGGTTAGAAAGTATTCCCTTCTCTTATATTTTTAGAAGAGTTTGAAATGGATTTCTGTTACATCTGTAAATATTTGGTAGAATTTTTCAGTGAAGCCATCTGGTCCTGCGGTTTTCCATATTGAGAGATTTTTGATTACTGATTCAATCTCTTTACTTCTTGAGGGCCTGTTTACAGTTTTTATTTTTTCTTAACTCAGTTTTGGTAGTTTATGTTTTATGTGAATTTGTCCATTTCATCTAGGTAACTAATTTGTTGGCATTATAATTGTTCATAGTATTCTGTTATTGTTTTTATTTCTGTATGGTCAGTAGTAAATGTCCCACTTTCATTTCGGGTTTTAGTAATTTGAATCTTTTTTTGTGGGGGGGAGTAATTTGAATCTAATCTCTTTTCTTCTTCAACAATCTACATAGAGGTTTGTCAATTCTGATGATATTTCCAAAGAATCAACTTTTGGTTTCATTTTTTAATTGTTTTTCTCTTCTATATTTTGTTTATCTCCACTCTAATCTTTATCATTTCCTTTCTTATGCTTATTTTGGGTTTAGTTTTCTCTTCTTTTCCTAATTCCTTAAGAAAGGTGGTTGGGTTATTAATTTGATATGCTTCTTTTTAAAAAAAAAATGCAGCCATTTACAGCTATAAATTTCCCTTATGAGCACTGCTTTTGCAGAGTCCTTTGAGTTTGGGTATGTTGTGTTTTTGTTTTCATTCATATCAACATGTTTTTAAATTTCTCTTGTGACTTTTTCTTTGACCTAGTGGTTATTTAGGAGTGTGTTGTTTAATTTTCACGTAATTGTATATTTTGCAAATTTCTTTCTGTTACTGATTTCCAATTTCATTCCACTGTAGTCAGAGAACATACTTAGTATAATTTTAATCTTTTTAAATTTATTGAGAGTTGTTTTGTGGCCTAACATATGATCTGTCCTAGAGAATTTTTCATGCACACTTGAGAAGAATATGTAGTTTAAAGTTTTGGAGTTGACTGTTGAATAGATGTGTGTTAAGTCCTTTTTTTTAAATAGTATTGTTCAAATGTTCTATTTTCTTGTTGATATTCTGTCAAGTCTTTGTGTCTATTATTGAAAATGGGGTATGTGAAGTCTACAACTACTATTGTAGAACTGTCATTATCTCCCCTCAATTCTGTCCATTTATGCATGTATTTGGGGGCTCAGTTGTTAGGTGCTTATGTTTGTAAATGATATATCTTCTTGATGGATTGAACATCTTAAGCATTATACAATATCCTACTTTTTATCTCACCAAATTTTTCTTAAAGTCTAGTTTGGTATTTGTAGAACCACTCTAGCTCACAATTGGTTGCTGTTTGTGTGGAATAGCCTTTTCTGTATTTTTACTTTCCACCAATTTACATCTTTAGATCTAAAATGAGTCTCTTTTAGGCAATATATATTTGGATAATTAAAAAAATTTACCCATTCTTTTAATTAGAGTTTAATCCATTTACAATTAATATAATTTCTGATAAGGGAGGACTTATTTCTGACATTTTGCTATTTGTTTTATAATATGTCATATTCTTTTCCCTTCAATTTCTTCATTACTGCCTTCTTTTGTGTTTCATTACTTTTTAAAATAGTGTACCATTTTGATTCCCTTCTCATTTCCTTTTCTGTATATTTTTTAGTTATTTTCTCAGTGGTTGACCTGGGAATTACAATTAACATCTTAACTTATAACAATATATTTCAGATTAATACCGACTTAACTTCAATAGTCTATAAAAACTTTGCTCCTATATAGCTTCATCTCCCTTTATGTTGTTATTGTCATAAATTACAACTTTATATATGTGCCCATCAACATAGATTTATATTATTGTACGCAGCTGTCTTTTAAATCACATATTAGAATAGAGGAGTTATAAGCCAGAAATACATTAATACTGTCTTTTGAATTTACTTTTATAGTTACCTTTAACATGTGCTTTATGTCTTTGTTTGGATTCCAATTACTGTCTAGTATGGCCTGCAGGATACTCTTCAGCATTTCTCCTAGGAAAGATACAGATTATGGGAGGAGCATTTAGTTTAAAAGAAGACACTCTCTGAGATTAGGGCTGACCAGATAAAAATGTGAGTGAATTTACAGGGAGAATTCAGTGACTTCACAGTTCAGTAACTTGATTTTCTTGATGACAGGGACTCTAAGTTTGTTTGCTCAGAATGAGGAGGAAAGCATGCAGACAATGTGACTTCCTACGGGGAAGGTTTGAAGTAGTAACTGCAAGTAAGGGAGATGGAACTGAGACAAGAGCAGCCCCTATGTGTGCACCTATCCAACTCTAACACCTAGCTAGCAATTCATTCCATGATGCTGAGTACTGTCATTCCCAAGCTTTTGAAATCAAAGCTTCTGTTGGCAATCGCCTGAGCAACCATTAATCTGTTCTGTGCCAAGGAAGGCTGTTCCCAGCAGGCCTTGCATCATGATTCAGAGCTTCTCTCTGTGACATGCTGTGATATGCCACGCCATGCAGTGGACACCCCACGCCATGCCGTCAACACGCCATGCCATGCCGTAGACGCCCACGCCATGCCGTTGACGTACTACGCCACGGCCGTCAACTACGCCATGCCGTCGACGTGCTACGCCATGCCGTCGACGTGCTGCGCCATGCCGTGTGCCGCGTAGTCCCGCCGATGTGCAGGGTTTGGTGTGGTGAGGAGATTGGCTTCTTTGTGAGGAGTTTGAGGTGGTGTGGGAGGAAGCAGACCGAGGAGGAGGTCAAGACTAGACAAAAACTGAATTAGGACTGAGCAGGGAGGTGCGGGGGGTATCAGTTGGCTGCTACAGCCTATAACCAGCAGCCGCGTTCCGTGAGGTGGTCGCTTGACTAGGCCGCAGCGGCCATGGCTGTGGACTTTGGAGACCACGCTAGCGGTTTCCGCCACAGGGAGGTGATCAAATTTATCAACAATGAAGTCCTCATGAATGGCGGTGGCCCAGATTTCTACCTGGCCTTCCGCTCGCGGCCCTGGAATGAGGTAGAGGACCAGCTTCGGGCCATTTTGACCGATCCTCAGGTGCCGCGCTCCCTTAAGAGGGTCTGCACCTGGAGCGGCCTGGCGCTGAGTGTGCGCGTGGCCGCAAGGCAGCAGGAGCAGCAGTCGTGCCGGATCCGGCAGCTGCAGCAGCAGGTGGAAGAGCGTGAGGCGGCCACCTGGGCTCTGGCCACTCAGCTGCAGCGGCTGCGCATGGAGCGTGATGAGTCGGTCCAACAGCTGCGTGCCACGCAGGCCGCCCTGCAGCAGGCGAAGGATGAGCGCGATATGCTGCGCAGGAAGCTGCTCCGGGCCGAGGGGTCTTCCCAGGCTGACTCGCTGGCCCATGAAATAAAGCCCGGGCTGCGAGTTGAGCAGCAGGGGGCTGCAGCTTGGCCCCAAAACGTAGAGCCACAGAGAGAGGTGGTGGCTACACGGGCACATGGTAGGCTGTATTGTGAGTCCCAGATGCCAGCCCCAGCAGCAGTTGTCTACATGCGAGGACCTCCGGGTTCCTGGGCCCAGCCCATGCACCCTCCTATGCCAATGCCAGTGCCACCGCCATTCCCATTACACCCACCATTTGTAATGGGGTCCCCATTTGTGCCACCTCAACCACCTGGACTAGTCACAGAAACAGAAACATCAGTAGTGCCACTACAGATGTCTGGTATGGGGGTCTACCCACCTGGCCCATGCACTGCAGTGGGCTTCCAGGCGATGGTCTCTCAGGGGGACCAGAGGAGCTATGTCCAGGAAGAAGGTTCGAAGAGTTTCCAGGGGTCAGCCCCCCTAGGGGACAGCAGAAGCCACAGCCAGGAAAAAGGTCCAGAGATGCCCCAGGGGATGGCTGCCCTGGGAGAGAGCAGTGACCACACCCAGGAAGAAGGTCCAGAGATGCCCCAGGGGATGGCTGCCCTGGGAGACAGCAGTGACCACAGCCAAAAAGAAGGTACAGAGGTGCCCCAGAGAATGCCCCCCCTTGGGGACAGTGGGCACCGCAGCCTAGAAGAAGATCCAGAGAGGCCCCAGGGGGAGAGCCAGAGCCAGGAAGAAGGTCCAGAAAGACCCCAGAAGGTGGTCCCCTTTGGGGACTCTGGAAGTCAAAGCCAGGAGGAAGATCCAGAGAGGCCCCAGAAGACCATCCCCCTGGGGTCTAGCAGAAGCCACAGCCAGGAAGAAAGTCCAGAGAGACCCCAGGCGACCTCGCTGAGGAGCCAAGATGTGAAAGGAAGCCCAAAGAAACAGCAGCCTCAGGGGCAGAAAGCCAAGCAACCAAAAGGGAAAAAAGCCTCAAAATCACCGCAACAAGAGAAGGCTGCCCCAGGCTACAGTCCAGAGAAGTGGGACTGTCCATGGTGTAAAGCGATGAATTTTTCATGGCGCACGTTCTGCTATAAATGTAAGAAAGTCTACATGCCAGTTGAGAGTGGAGGCCTTGACCCGGGACAGACTCACTGATTTCAGGAAGGTAAGAAAGAATGGAAACACTCCAAAGAGAAACCAATTTCCTAAGGTCCCCTTCTGATTAAAAAATAACTTATTTGCTTCACAGAAAATTAACCACTTTCTGTCATTGTAGGTGCACATACACATAAATATGCATGTATATATATTCTTATTTTATTCATTTACTTGAACAGTGGGACTACTTTTGAGTATCACACTTATTGTTTAATTGCCTTTAACTTTTGCAGGTGGTGGATTCTGGATGGCTGCTGATCCTGATTGGTTGACACCCTGGAGAAGCTGAAGTCATGAAGTTGTTTCTTTTTTTTTTTTTTAAACTCCTTTCTGTTTTCTTCTTAACTTCCATTTCCTGAAAATGCCATGTATTTGGCTGGGAACAGTCATGTGATTTTAGTAATAAGCTGTGTTGAATTTTAGGAACACCACTTTTCATTTAAAATACTATTGTTCCTTCAATAACTACTGCAATGTATATGTTTCTTTTTGTTTTTTAAGTTTTATAGGTGAGGTCCTGTTTTTGTATCTTAGCCCCACCAACCATGCTTGTTGCTGAAGAAACTGAACCTGTCCCATTAGATCCCCCAAGAGCTAAAGAAAGAACACCTAGATTCTGATGGCCCACACCTCAGTGAGATCCCCACTGGCTGGAGCCGAGGAGTGTGAGAGGAAGTCAGGGAAGAAGAGATGCTTTGGCACTCGTTAGTGGGGAAAGGGAGAGCAAAACAGTTTTCTTTGTTCGGACAGGGAATTAACTTGGAAGAGTATGGGGGCTTGTAGTGTTAAATTCTATAGATGATAGCAAATTTGATGAATTTCACTTAATTCGTTAAACAAATAGGTATGTTAGGAGCTAGACTTATATGGTATTATCTGGTGCACACATCATAATCTTTTTTTTTTTTTGTCTTTTGTCTTTTTCCGTGTCCGGCAATGGATCGCAACCCTCAGTGTTGCCCCCGTACTGGACCAGGGACCGGCAACGGGATCGCAACCCTTGGTGTTGCTCCCGCGCCTCGCTCAGCCAGTGAGCAGGAACCGGTCTGTATGTGGGATCCGAACCCTCGGGCGGGAGCGCCGCCGCGCTTCCCAAGCGGCGCCCTATCCCCTGCGCCCCCCCGCCGGCCCCCCATAATCTTTTTTTTTTTTTTGTCTTTTGTTTTTTTCCGTGCCCGCAAATGAACCGCACCCTCCAGTTTTGCCCCGGCACTGGCCCAGGGCCCGGCA
>NW_007726293.1:493176-515614 GCF_000696425.1 Galeopterus variegatus | reverse complement strand
TTCCTTGTCCGGCAACGGATCGCAACCCTCAGTGTTGCCCCCGTACTGGACCAGGGACCGGCAACGGGATCGCAACCCTTGGTGTTGCTCCCGCGCCTCGCTCAGCCAGTGAGCAGGAACCGGTCTGTATGTGGGATCCGAACCCTCGAGCGGGAGCGCCGCCGCGCTTCCCAAGCGGCGCACTATCCAGTGCGCCACCGGGCCGGCCCATCATAATCTTTTTTGGTGAGTGTGGTTAGATGACAGAAGAGAGCATAATCTGGGATGCAAATTAGATCAGGGGTGTCGTCTTTGCCTTGCAGGTAGTGTGGCCTTGGGTAAACCCAATTGAAATAACATCCAGATCCATTCTTGCAGTTCCGGGGGCAGCGTGAAAGAGACTTTCTTGAGTAACCATCTCATTAGTCCCAATTGAGAAATGAGCAGTGGCAAAGATCCGGGAAAGTGTTGTCATGAAAGTGCAGGCAGGGCTTTTCTGATCCTCTGCTGATTTCTGCCCTTGAGCTATTTTCCAGGTCGTCCACCAGCCTGCCTGGAAAACCACTGGGTTGTCTTGAAGAAAGACAGTGCTTGGAGGAGTGTTGACTACACTCTCCAGCCCTTAGCCTTGGGCTGTCCCTGTCCCTTTCCAGTCAACAGTGGATGAAGGACAAAATGGATTCCAAGAAGAAGCATCGGGACCACCAAACTCTGCATGGTGCTTCTCTCAGGAGGACTAATTGTGTTAAAAATGGAGCTGGACTGGGGTGGTCACTCTAGAAAATGCCCCTGGGCCCCTTTTCTGCCACTAGGTGTGTCCTCTGCAGGTGCTCTGCTCCCATAAGTCAGCTGCTGCAGGCCAAGGAGAGAGCCGGGGTGGAGCCCAGGAGTGGGAGGTTAGATCTGCCTCCAATCTCAACAAAACGTGCCCTCCACTTCCTCCATGAGATCCCTCCCAGCTCACCAAGGTCAACCTTTGTCAGGGGTATTCTGGTCCTAACATTAATAAAGAGTGTGTACCTGCTTGCTGTGTCTTCTGTGTGGTGTGTATCTTGGGCAGGTTTGCTCAGAGGCTGCAGCTTAAATCTGCATCTTCCCTCCATCCCACTAAGGTGAAGTAAAGCTCAATCTCATTCATTATTGGAGGCCCCCCCTCTTTTGGTGAGTTACCAAGAATTGGGGGTCACCTCTGAGGGGCTTTCAATCCATGGTGATTTTCCCTGCTACCCTCACTGTTCAAGACCACATGGTCCCTTGCAGGTGCACATGTCTGCTGCGCCAGGGCTAGTGGGACAGAAGGGGTGAGGTGGCAGGGGTGCTTCTGCCTAGGCTGGGAGCCCTGATGCCTGGGGTCCAGCCTCCCTCTGTGTACCAAGAGGACACTTCCCTGAGACCTTGTCTCCCTGAAGTCCCCCGATGTCCCATGAGTAGAAATTTCCCTCCTGCATTTCTGCAGGAAATGTCCCCTCCCTCCTATGCAAGGTGCTCAGGACTCTGGAAAGCACCAGGCTGTAGACTGTCTGCTCACAGGACAATCATTGCATGTGGTGAAGGCGGGTGAGGGCGGGCTACCTGCTTGGTACACCAACAGGAATGGGAACAGCGAACAGGGGTGGCCCTGCCCCACCAGCATTCTCACTTCCCTCAGAGTTGCGATTACCAGGAGGGTCCTGGTTACTTAGAAGGGGAGCCCTGGAGAGGAAGATGTCCATCAGGAACATCAAACCCAAAGCTAGGTTTTCTGGCTTTGTGATATTCCTGTGTGTATGATAGCTCGTTGGAATTTTGGGAAGATGGGGCACAGATGAGACTTGGGAATGTTCCAGCATAATCCATTTTCATATACCATATATCATTGTAGATCTCACTATAGTTGCTTCTTTTATGGCTTCAAAATGGACTATGCTGTTCACTGGTATGCTTTTAGGCCTGTATGAAAAGAATCACCCTCTGCATAGCTTTTATATATTTTAATATGATTGATTATGCAGTTTTTCAGGGCTGACTTTTTTCAAAGCAACCTGAATCATCCATTGAGGCTGTCAAATCACTACTTTCTTCTAGGCTGGGTATACACAAGAAAAGACAGCAGGTTTCTGTGGCAAGAGCCTGGGCTTTGGAGCTGGAGAGAACTGAGTTCAGATACTTACTCTGTTACTCACTTGCTGTGTGACCTCAAACAACTTACTGAACTTCTCTGAGCCCCAGCAAGTGTTAGTTCCCTTTCCCTGCCCTCAGGATTCTGCTCTGGATGCTGTGGTAATGAGTATAAGGGATTACTAGTGATAGGAAGAGTGCTTACTATGTGCCAAGCACTCTAAGCACATTACCCCTTTTGGTGACTGTAAGATATAATATCCACCCCCATTTTACAGATGTGTTATGTCGATACTCAAATTTGGGAATTGGTGAAGCCTGGCTTCAGAATGAAATTTTACTGGTTCCAATGACCGTATTCTTTGCATTATATCACACTGCCTTAACCTTTAATCCTTACTGACTAACATACTGGGATGTTAACAGGGGTCATCAGTGCCTAAACTCAATGAAATGACTGTAATGGAGGGACTTTGAGGCATAATAGTCTGGTGGCCGTGGAGCTGCTCTTTTAGAATCTCTGGTTTTGGGATAGGTGACCACCTAGACTGCCCGTGAGTAGGGCCATTTATTCCCTTAGTCACCAGGACTGTAAAAAAAATGGTGGTAATTTAGGCAGTGGGAGTGATTTGTGTTTGATTCAGCAGACAGGCCTTATGAAAAGTTTACATCTGAGTTTAATAAGATTAAGATAGAACACATCTTGACTGCTTATCTGAAGTCTGTCTGAATTACTCAGTTTTTGTTCTAAGTGAATAAGGTGCCAGTCTGATATGTGTGTGTGTGTGTGTGTGTGTGTGTATGAGGATACTTCAAAAAATTCGTGGAAAAATAGAATTAAAAGATAATACAATCTTTCCACGAACTTTTTGAAGATCCCTAATATACTTTTCAGTGAGGAAGGAGGGGGAAAGGAGACTTCAAAAGCTTCAGACTCGTTGCAAAATGGGAAATGGAATTGATGCTTTTTAAATCATGGTGCTAAATCTGTGACAGACTGGCAAAGAAATACATAATTTCCTTATCACGTGCTTTGTAAAGTCTTAACACTGAATGGTAGTGGATTCTTACTAAGTGCTGCAGGCACTGTGTGTAGCACTTCTTAGTGGTTTCCTCACTTCTGGTACATGATTGAGTGTATCCACTGGCACTACACCTCATATACACTTAAGGATACCAAACAGTCCTAGCCTGTGACCTTACAAGGTTACTGTTGAACAGATTTTCCCATTGACTATAATGTTTATTTTTTGGCATTTAGGAAAAATGTTCAGAAACACAGAGAAATAGGCATAGGAAGCATTGCTGCACTGGGTATCAATTACCCCAGGAGACCTAGTACAATTCTTTGAGTACAACTCTCTATTTGGTTCACTGTTGGAAACACTCTCTTTAATGGACTTAAGAATTCCTCCAGTAGGTCAGATCCTGGGCCATCTAGCCTTACTTCTCTGTTGCATAAAGCAATTGTGGAAAAGCGCCATATCATCCCGAGCGTCAATTTTAGAGGTAAGCAATGCCACTAGGAGTCTCTAGTTTCTTTGATTACTTTACAGATCAAGTAAACAGCATGCGTTTGGGGAAGGCTTGTTATGAGCTGGGCAATGTGCTCTACTCTGTGGAAGTGATCATTATTGCCCTCGATAACGTCCTGTTAGAAGAAATAAGATATAGAGGCACCAGACAGTAGTTGTCAGCCTTTTCATCAATTGTTCCATCACATTTTTTTGGCCTGTAGATGTCAATTTTTTAAGGATTCTGTATATCAAATGGCATCGATTAATAAATGATTGAAAAATTTTCTCATTTAAAATTAAGAAAGCCTATATAACTATAAAGTTCCCTTGCACAAAGTTGATGTTATTCTAACTAGCAGTAGTCACTTGACAGTTTAGGATTTTTGTGAGGATTCAATGAATTCTGTTATTACTGTTATTGTTATTATTACATGCAGTTTAATCACAGGCAAACGGACCACTTTACTAGGCTCTCTGTAATACTGACAATTCCTCAGAATCCATCAATACTATCTTCTTAAAATTCTGTGAACTTTGAGAATACAAGTTAGAAACAACTTCTGTAGAAAATGAGTAATTTTAATATATGCTAAATGCCAATAAGTGCTAAAGGATTCTAGAAGAGTCTAAGTTCAGTATATATCATTTTGAGTTGCAAAGCTTCCATGATAGCCAGACAGTTTCAAATTGTGCCCCCGGTTTACAAGAGTTGCTAGGAAGGCTGACTTTTGTTTTACTTCAAAATAGTATGCAGTATACAGCTTTACTTGAGACATTCTCCAACTCTTTTTTTTTCTTAATGTCTATATTGACTATTTTAGGTTTTATTCTTCATTTTGTACTACATTACAAAAATAATTGCACACAAGGCAGAAACCTATGATTACTTTTGTGGTAGACAGCATTAAACCATACCCTAGTGTTCATAAAATGAAGACAAAGAGCTCTCTGAGGATTTTGTCTATAAGTAAAAGGTTTAGGAGATTTAATCTCACTTATTTTTTGTTTGATATGTATTTATTTTGATAATTTTGGTGGATCATATTGGTTCCAATGGAAAAAAAAGGATTGGCAAGTATTGAAAATTTCATAGCTTTACTACAACAATTCCTGATATTTTTTAGACAATTTTGAAACATCAGAACATATATGCCCTGATTTGTAAGACTCATACTATTGAATACCCGCTGATCATGATTCTAGCATTTTTTCATGAAATATTTGTTACTGAGGAAGAAAAGAAAAATAATGCAGTTTTGCATATGTAACTATAAAGTGCATTTAGAAATCCACTATTAGCTGTTATATATAATATTTCATTTGTATTTATAAAGCTGCTTAGGGAAATGTTAATAGTCCATTCCATTCCTTTGCCAAATTTTGGTGTTTGCGATACACAGGTCAAAGTGATTATCCATGTTGTAAAACAGCAGAGGTTTCTTAAAAAATATTCAGGCAAAAAATATATAGGTTAAATAACAGTCTTTTGAACTTAAATCTTTTAGATTAAGCACCAGTGGTGGAACTTTATTCTTGAACTTCCAAAAAGAACAGTTTTTAGATGGAAAGCGGGAGCCTCATCTATGAAGAAGTGATATTTTCTTGTGCCAATATCATACCCTGAGGGCTCCCCACCCAGGAAGAAGGGAATCAGAAAGAAGATTCAGTCACAATGCAGAGGCAACTGGGTTGATGAAGCCAAAAGAGCTATATGATGATTTATTTGTCTGTCAGGTGCCGAGGTGTGGTATGAGAGGAGTTGTTTCTATAAACCAAAATGAGGCAGACCACAGGGTAGACGTTGGTAAATGATGAATGTGAAAAAAGTCAATGCCAGAAATGTTATACTTCTGAGGCAAATTAGAAGCCACATTCTCTGCAGACAGTTCTCTCTATAAAGAGAAAGAGGAGGGGGAAAGGAAGGGAGCTAACTAGGTTCCAGGTTCTGTGTTAGGATCTGCTTGTGCTGAGAGGAATATGACATCACCCCTCTTTTCCAGGAGTTCATAAGCTAGTAGGAAAAAAAAAATCTTGAGTATCTGTTAGGTTGCAGGCACATTGCATATGCCATCTCGTTTATCCTCATGGGGAAAGATAAGTAAAAACCGGCGAGGAGTGGCCTTCGCTTGGTCTAGAAAAGGGACAAACAAGAGAATTGGGTGATAAGACCTCATCTGTGTGTCCAGGTCTTCCCAGGATAGAAGATGCTCAGATTGCTTTAAAAACAAAACAAAACTAGCTAACCCCAAACCACTCAGTGTTGTGTTACTTTGGATGGATAAGCTGACATACAGATTCCAGACCTATAAGCCTGGGAAACAGACCTTGGCTCTGAAGTCCCTTCTAAGACATAGCAACCAATGAGGCCCAGACTAAAAGAGCATATCTGATCTGATAAGGCATACAGATAGACCTAGACATACTATGAGTTGGGGCATGGGAACAGTTGACACTGGAGAAGTGTAGGAAGAATATTCTAGAACTCAAAATTTCAGTTGCTAGATCGGAGGCTGAAGCCTGAGCAATCCAGTACAGTGACCGCAGATTTAATATTGGGAGGCAAAAGAGGATAGTGGTGAAATGCACAGACTCTGCAGTCAGTGGCCTGTGTTCAAGTCCTGGGCCTGACACTGACCAGGTATGCCACCTTGAGCACTTTGGCCCTCTGAGTTTTGGCTTCTTTGTTGATGAAATAAGGATATTAATAGTGTTTGCTTCATAGGGTTGTTGATATAAATAAATGAGATAATACATTCAAAGTGCTTAGCAGGATTCCTGGAATATCCAGTTAACAAATATTAGCTGTTGCTATTATTCCAAGAATAAAACTTCAGAAGCAAGCAGAGTTTCAGCTAGAGTTAGGGGTCTTCCTCTGAGCAGTGAAGGAGGTAAAATTAGGACAAGTGAGAGGAACTGCACATAGCAGACAGAAAGATAAGGAACTTGCCATCTTTTCCATCTTTTTTTTTTTTTAAAAGATGACTGGTAAGGGGATCTTAACCCTTGACTTGGTGTTGTCAGCACCACGCTCACCCAGTGAGCAAACCGGCCATCCCTACATAGGGATCCGAACCCGTGGCCTTGGTGTTATCAGCACCACACTCTCCCAAGTGAGCCATGGGTTGGCCTAGAACTTGCCATCTTGAATAGATTGTGCAGGTTTAGGATAGAAGTTGAGTTGGATGTGCCACTACTGTGCCCCTAAAGCCCCATCCTTCCCTACAGCACAGCTTATGTGAAGTGAATTGTGATTGTTTGCTTGTCTGTCTTCTTCACTAGACTGAGCTACTTGAGAGGAGGTACTGTACTTTTCTTCTCTCCACCCTAATTACTTACTATAGTGCTGACACGGACTAGGTGCTCATAAACTTTGGTTGAGAGAATAAATATATTTAAAACAAGCTTAAATTAAAACACACAACAACGCTGTTTCTCTTCTCACTTACTTACAAAAGGGCTTTTAGAAAAATTAGCCCCATAGGTAAAGCCAGATATTATGGAAAGAAGGGGCTTTCTCTCTCTCTCTCTCTTTTTTTTTTAAAAAGACATTTTAATTTTTTTTTCTTTTCTCATTTTTGTAAAGGAAGTGAATTTTAGTTAAGTGCTAAGAGAATCTGTAAACTCACCACAGGTGACAATATCATAACACTGTCACAAGAATTCACACCTATAGATGAGCTAGTGAAAGAACAAAGTTAGTTTTGAAAGGTTAGAGAAAAAGATTTTGAAATGTCAGATTCACTGTATAAAACTGACCACCTTTGGCATCATTCTTTTAATCTACCTGGGTTTGAGAATAGCCCAGGGCATTTGAAATGAAGACAATTAACACCTCAGACAGGGCATCCATATGCAAAATTCTGTCACTTCTCAAGAGACCTCAGGAGGTGACAAGTTTAGACAAGAAGACACTTTCAACCTTGGCTGACAGTTTTTCTAACTTTCAGTGCTTTTATATTTGATTTAAATGGCATCTGTATTCTAAAAGGTTGCAGTTTTCTTTAAACTGTGAAGTTCTCTTCCTCTACTGTATGATTTTTATTTCTTAGGTTATTTTAAAACAAGAACAAAAATCTTTCCCCTATTGGGTGAGACTTGAGGAAACAGGTCTTGCTTCTTGCACATAATGAGTTTAGTCCATGTCTCCTCTGTTTCTCTCTAACGTATGTTTGGCTTTCGTTTAGAGCATAGAATGTTTAAAGCTGGGAGGTAATCTGGCTCAACTCCATTTGACAGGTGGAGAAAAGAAGGCTCAGAGAGAGGAAGTGATTTAGTGGCGAAACATGGAGTATAATTCGATTTTCATAATTAGTGGGCTATTGCTCCTTCCAATTCATCTTGCTGTTTCAAAGGTGGGCCAGAGGCACTGAGAACTAATATTTATTGTGTGTGTGTGTGTGTGTATGTGTATGTGTGTAAAAGATGATTTAAGTATTTTTGTTTTATTTTCTTGAGCACATTAATTTCATTTATTCATCCATTCATTCAACAAATATACTTAGCATCTACTATGTGCCAGACACTGAAGACACAGTGGTGAACATAGTACATGGAATCCTGCCATCATGGACCTTATATTGTAGTGAGGGAGACAGACAATACACAATTAATCAGATAACTCTGCTCCTAAGTGGTTTATACTTGTACTTGGGGCCCATTCTTCCTGACTCTTTTTCCATTTGTGTCTCCATGATCTCCATCGCTTTCCTCTTTCATTTTCCCCCCCTCTTTCCTCTCTTGTGGGTATAGAGAGAGAGGAGGAAGAGAGTCATTTCAATTCCTCTTTTCTCTACACTTCAAGCTCAGTGTGAAGTTTTGAATTTGCTAAAGTCAAGTTTTGTACCAGTGTAGAGCTAGAATGAAGATGTCAGTATTTTTCATCAACACTGCAAGAGTGGGCTGGCTCAGCTGTCAGCTCGCTTGCAAGATGACAATGAGGTACTGGATGAGAGTTGTACTATTACCTTATAATTTATCTGTTCTTTTCTCAGACGATTTTAGTTGTGCTGAGCCCCATCGTACCTGGCTGCTCTGACAGTTGTACTATTTTAGCAACACAGAACAAAACAGAGAGAGAAAAGAAGAATGCATGGTACACTTGTGCTGTCAGATCCAGGTTGTTCTGTTCCTAAGTTTATGGATGATTTGTTCAGAGAAAAAAAAAAAAAAAAAAAAAGGTTAAGCGTTGTTTTTACCTATGTGACATTGAACGTGCTCACAGTTCACCTCACAGGTGGGTTATTGCCCATATGAACTGATATAAGGGATCCCTTTTCCTGTCGTCTCCTTTCACTTTAGAAATTCCACCATTGTGATTAATTTCTCTGGGCTAACCATTTGCCTGCTCGAAATAGGAAGAGTCCAGAGCGGACTAACATTGGAGTATGCACTTGCATATTAGATTAATTTCTCACCCCAAAGCATGGAAAGAGGTGAGAAGTGGAGTTGGTCAAAAACTTGTGAGGGAGGAAAATGAGATAATCTAGGCCCAATTCCCTGGAGCCATCCCTAAATGTCACTTTTTAAAAATTCTTAGTGTTGAAAATAACTGTAGGAGGCTTATGTTTACCCTTTAGCGCTCACTCTTCAGTCAAGAAGGAGAGTTGCTACAGCTACCACTGAAATCTTACAGGATTCTTCTTAGCCCTAGTAGGAGGAGAACACGTATCAGTCTTTGGCGCAAGGCGGCTCAGTGCATCTGATCCATTTATAGGAACTGTGAGGATTTAAACATCCATCTCCCTATTGAGCTGTCAGCCTTGTCATATTCTCAAGGATCTGGGCGCTGAAGTTGTATTGGAAGCAATACGACAGACAACATAGCTTCAGCTGTTTAAATCCTAATTTAAAAAGTGTTTTATATAATCTAAAGGTATAAGCATAAGACCGTTCAGCTTCAGGAATTAAAATCTTATTCTAGTGAAAATGAAGGAAGTTTGGGGGAATATTACTCAGCACATTTTGAAATAGAAGCAATGCTTTACTTCAGAGAAGGAAATGAAGGTTGAAAGTTTTTAAAAAACTAATGACAGTGTAGCATCAATTGAAGAAAAAACATCCTCTAGAAACAACAGAGGGTAAAAGTTACAACACAATTATCAACACTTTCGAAATGATCTAAAACAAGTTTTATGGCTGAAATGAGGAAAGGTGGGCCCCATACATTAAAGGGCACATACAAATCCACATACAGGCAAAGCACCAATTAAATGATTCATTCTCTCCTCTAAGGCCCATCATGTAGATAAATCTGGAACATCTTTGAACATGCACTGATATTTGTACCTCAGCCAGCCCTTTGGGATCTTGGACGATGTGTTGGGAAAAAACAATATTTTCTCAGGACCAAGACTGTTTAAGGTGACTACATGAGGTAGGAGGAGGAGGGCGAAGAAGAATGTGCCCAAAGTCCATTGTTCACCTACTATGTCTGATCCTGAAGGAGTCTCATGGACATTTCACTAGTGATTGGACACTGATAGTACTGATAGTTTTGGTTAGGGGGCGGGGGATCGAACCCCATGGCAAGTTCGACGGAACCAAGCTACTGAATTGCTGAGCTGGTTTTAATTGAAGTGTGAGAAGGAGGTTTTAAGGCAGGTAGACAACATCCTGTTGTTCGGGTGCTTCTCTCTTTTTTGCACATCTGGCTGAACTGGGAGTCTGGTGCCTGACTCGTGCTCGGCTGCAGCAGCAGCGGCGTCTCCCTTGTTACCGTCCGCCGCCTCAGCCAGCCCAAGAGTCCAACAGGCCATGGATGCGGTGGCTGTGTATCATGGCAAAATCAGCAGGGAGACCGGGGAGAAGCTCCTGCTCTCCACGGGGCTGGATGGCAGCTATCTGCTGAGGGACAGCGAGAGCGTCCCGGGCGTGTATTGCCTGTGTGTGCTGTGAGTATGTCGTGGCGCTGGGGGTGGTGGCCCAGCTCCGCACCGGGCCTGGGTCTGGGTCTGGGTCTGCTGAGCCGACGGGAGGTGGGCGCGGCCGGGACCGAGGCGGGCAGGAGCGCGGGTTGGCAGGAGCTTGCCAAGGTCTCCTCCACGGGCCACCCCACGGCCCCAAGGCTTCCTTGGGTCCAACCCAAGGCCATGGTGGACTGTGCTTTGGCCTAGCTCCCTCACTGGGGATTTCATTCCTGGGCCTCTTGCTTTCCAGAAGGAACTCACCAGGGCCTCTGGGACAGTTTCAGAGAATGCCCTTTAGGGTGGGGAAATGTAGCCTAGAATTCACCTTTGTGCGGAGAAAGACCCAGGCTCCCAACTTCTGTTTTGACCTCTAGTAGAGGCCAGCAAGATGGAGCCCTGGGATGATGGATTGGCCAGATTTGGGGCCACCAGCTTCTGAGACAAGAAAAGGCCTCTCTCCAGCTCTCCTCGATTGGCTTTGGGAGCATCATCCCAAAGGAAGAGCATCAAATTCAGAGAGAGGAGGCAGACTAAGAAGCAGAGTCCTTTTCTTTAAAAATGCAACGCCAGTTAGGTGGGGATACTGAGAGGGGCATGTGCGTGAGTGAAACTGCCTCTCTGGATCTGCTTGTTTAGCTTCCTTTAGAGGAGTTGTGTATGTGTGTGTGTGTGTGGGGGGGGGACAGGGTTTTTCAGAAGCAGAACGCTTCTTGATAAAAGCTAGGACTGACAATAATCGTAAAGGGCATGGAGGGAAAACACCCTTGTTATGATTCAGCTTTCCCCTTTGCCTAGGCAGGTCCCAGTCTAACTCCCCATTTTGAGTCACATGCACCTGCATCTTTGCTCCAGGGCTCCAGAGTAAGGCAGGTCCGAGACCCAATCCTGTACTAGTCAGATGCCAGGCTTATGACCTTGGCAAGTTAATCTCCCAGTCCCTCAGTTTTCCCATCCGTTAGAGAGCTGTGAAGATTAAAAACCATAATGCACATAAGAAAAAATTAGCACTGGGCCTGACACATAGTAAATGTTCAGTAAATGTAAGCTACTGGCATTATTATTATACTCCTTTCTTTTCTGTTGATTTCTTTTAGTACTCATAGGGGCATTTCTACAAGGACCTAACTCAAGCAGGATAAAAATACCCATGAAAACAGCAGCCCTGCACAGTATGTTCTAGACAGAAACAAAACTAGGGAAAATGCTTGGTGGAACGTACATTCAGTACTTGTTGATACACTGCACGATTTTGAGGTACCTTCTGGGTCAGTGAAGAAAGATTATACTGAGGCTGGTGTTAGAGGATTTTCATTGTATATTGTTTTTTTTTGTAAATGGCCAAACCTTGTTTGTGGAAGCTCTCAAGTCATGCTGAATACATTTATCATAAAGGCTTCAAGGTAAATACATGGAAGCTATTGAATCTCTTGGGCTCAGATCTTCATGTTGTGCTTATATTATTGTTTTCCCCAGCGGAACCTAGGTAAGGGCAATGAAAGTCAACCAGGATTCTTACGCTCCTTTCTTATCAAAAGAAGGTGGAGGAATAAGTAGGTGAGTGAAAGGGGCTGCTTCAGAGAAGCTGACAAAGGAGGTAATGCACTTCTTAACCTAGGGGTAAAAAAGAAGGCACAAAAGAAGTCTGGGCAGGGGTGGGGGAGCAGAGGACAGTATGTGGCAAGATGTACCTAAGGCTTCAGCCTCACTGGTCTCCTAGCCCTTTTCAAGCTCACTAAGCATGCACCCCACTTAGGGTGTTTGCACTTATTATTCCTTCTGCCAAAAATACATCTGATTCACTTTTTTGTTCAACTGTCTCTTCGCTCAGAGAGGACTTACTTGACTACCTTATCTAGAATAAATGCCCTCTCCCTGTTCCTGTTACATTCCATCTCTTTATTTTTCTTCAGGGAGCTTTAAAGTATCTGTCATTTGCTTGTTTACTTACTGCTGGGCTGTTCTGCAAAAATGTAATCTCCATGAAGACAGGAAAAGTGTCTCTGGCACGAGGAATACAGCCTGGCACATAATAGGCACTCAGCAAGTATTTTTGAATTAACAAGGCAAATTCTGTTCTTTACTGCAAAGAGCTTTGGATTGGTATCAGGAGGTCAGGGTGCGGGCCCTGGGGAAGTCACTCAAATTCTCTAGGCTTCAGTTTCCATATTTATAAAATAGGAATAGTAATGCATATCCTACCTTTTGCAAAAGATTGCTACAAGTAAAATATGCAAGAGAAAGGGACAACTTTAGCCTTTTGCCCATGGAGGCCAGAATTACATAAGGAATCCACTTAGGCATGTGGGAAACTCTCAAACATTTAAATTTTCACCCAAAGTGAATCTTGTATAAATGCAATTTTTATGATGCTTAGTTTTCCATGAAAACCTCCACATGAAGTAACAGAAAATAGGCAGATTCGGAGTCCCCCTACCATGTCTTTTGAACGGTACACTGGGGCCTCAAAGTTTTCAGGGATTATTAGGGTGACAGCCAGACTGTCCTCTAGAGGGAAGACACAAGGATACATTGCCTTTTATCAGAGTTTCTCAACCTTTTTGAGCCATGTCCCTTCCGATGGACATAAACATTTTATTCCCTCTTTTTGGTACTACACTGAAATTACAAAATCAAATTTTAAACCAAAACACTTACGCTTATGATATGCAGTAGAAATAACTGCATAAATGGTGTCATATACACATGAACAACAAGGTATAGTTAAAAGGCATGCATTGATTATAGGGTGTACTCAGAATGATTTCTCCTTCTATCTTTTGTTTATTCCCATTAACCAAGAAGGTTTGGTTGAGCTTCACTTTCTACATCTTTATTGTAGAGATAACACATTTCGTCTGTCTTTTAAACTCTGTACTTTAAACTGTACTTTCAAACTATGCTTGCCCCTTTAACCAGTTCTGAACCCTGTAATCATGGCTTTTAGAAATGACCTTTTCTTCTGTTTAGTTTTAGAAAATTGAATCTCATAAAGCACTAAAGAAATTTTCCATTTATAAGATTGCTCACCTTCACTTAAAGTAGGACGTTTTTCTTCCAATTATTTTCTCTAAATAAATCTAGGTTTTTATATAAGTCTATTAAAAATAATTCCTTATACCTATTCATTATAGAAAATTTGAAAAATATAGATAATGGAAATAAGGGAAAATTCATCTATAGTTTTATAACCTAAAGACAACTTTTGCTGAAAATTAAGTGAATTTTCTTCTGTATTTTAATAAGATGAATTGTTTTTTGAACACACATGTGCTCTTACAATATTGTGTTCTGCTGGATTTCCCACCTAACATGAAAAAAACCCACTCATGTATATCTTACAAATGATTATAAGGCATCATTTTTAATGGATGCATTACAGTCTAGCTAGCTAGTGAATGTACCATATTTTTCCTTAACTAGTCACCTATTTTTAGACATTTGAATCATTCCGTTTTTATTGTTATTATAAATTCCATCATGATTCATATTTCAGTACATAAATGTTTCCTTGTATTTAGGATTATTTCCTTCTAATGGATTTCCAGAAGTGGAGTTTCTAGGTCAGAAAACATGAACAGCTTGGGATTCTTGATATATACACGATCACCAAATATTTTTTCCTAAGTGATTATTCCAATTTATACACTCACCAGTAATTCATGGGAGTGTCCGTTTCACTGAACCCTCCCTAGAAATGGATATTCTCATTAAAAAAATTTTCCTAGAAATTTGGTGTCTCATTCTTTATTTTATATTTATACTCTGTCTCTTTACTTTTTATATTTCTCTGGTTAGTGATTGAGTGTCTTCTTATAAGGTTGTTAAGCTGCTGTGTTTCCTTGTTCATGAATTGGCCGTTTATGTACTTTTCCCATTTAACTATCTGGATCTTATTGTTTTTCTTAACAACACATTTTAAGTCTCTCTATATAAATCTATCTATCAATCTATCTATCCATATATTTAAATATAAATCCTTGATCTGTTGCAGGTATTTTTTCTGTTTGGTGTTTGCCATTACTTTTTTTGACACAAAAAAATTTAACATTTTTAGTACTTAAATATGTCACTCATTTTCTTTGTGTTTGATTTCTTCCTTTGTTTCCCGGCTTAGAAAGTCCTTCTCTACCTGAGATGTCATAAACTTCACTTCAGTTTTTGTTTCAAATTTATGGTTTTGTTAGTTTACGTTTAACTCTTTAATTCCATTTGGAATTCTATTTTGATGTGGATGAAGGATCTAACTTGATTTTGTTTTCAAATAACTATCAATTGTCACAATATTAATTTGTTAGCCTACGTTACCATATAATATGTTCTTAGATATAAAACAGTTATTGTTTCTGGACTGTCTATTTGGTTCAATTGTTCTATTTATTCTTATACCAATAGCACTATAGTATGATAATGTTTTAATATATTTTAAAAGATTATTTGCTATTCTTACCTGTTGGTTCTTCAAGATGAAATCTAGAATCATTTTGTTAAATTCAAAAAAATCCCATTGGGACACGGAAAAAGACAAAAAAAAAATCCCATTGGGATTACGTTAAACTCATTAATGAATTAAGGAGGAATTGACATATTTACAGAATTTAGTCTTCCCTTCCAAAAACACAGCATGTCTCTCCATTTACAGTTCTTTCATTTATATCAGTACAGTTCTGTAGTTTTCTTCTTGTAGGTCTTGCACATTTTTAAAGTTTATTTCTAGTTGTTGTGTGTGTGAATGTGTTGAATTTTTTGTTTTTGTCATAAATGGAACCTGTTTCCACTATATTTTCTGTTGCATAGGAAAGCTACTGATTTTATGTACTTTTCTTGTCTTCATCTAATTTAATGAATGCTCTTATTAATGCAAATAATTTTCTTTCTACTTTATTCTCTTTGGCTTTCTAGGTACATCAAGTATTTTTTTTTTCACTGAGGTACATCTGTGCTCTCACATTTCTTTCTTCCTCATCCTTGATATAGACAGCCATTGGGAAGGTCCTGACTGCCCACTGGGATTGTTTGATGGTGATAAGAGGAAAACTGATTTAAAATATTTAAAATAATTAGCCTGAAAAAATAGTTTATTTTCATAATTAGCATCCTTCTGTATATATCTGACTTAGTTTGCTACTTATCTGATGGAATATTTGGAAGAAGAAATGCTATTATGATTCGTTAGCCTCAAGGACACATAATGAAGTCATTTGACATGTCTGTCTTTAGGTAAGAACATGATTAGCTTTTTGTCCTTTAAGATTCAAAGTGATGACTGGGAATAAAGTACCTATCAAACCATTAAATTATAGAAATGGGGGAGGAGCAGTGACAAAATAAAATTCCAATTTATCAGTTGTAATACAGGCAAACAGTGTGGCAAAGAACTTGGCAATTATAACTTAATTTCATATAGTGAGAAATTACAATGTAATTTGTTTAGTTTTTGATTTCAACTGGTTATGTGTATTGGTGCTGCATTTATCTTTATGATAACTTAGGCTGCCATAATTATTTTGAATTTTCTGAGTACAATCTGTTAATGGCAGAGTGAGCCTGAAGGCCAGCTTTGGGTTAAATTTGCACGCATATACCACCAAATGGACAATTCACAGGCAAATAAACCAAGTGCTGACTCTGGTTGACAATGTAAAATTGAAGTTGCAAGATTAGGCTGAAGACGTCATCTAGCTTAAGCCAAGGGGAAGTCTGCGTTGACCTCTTATGGGCTCTTCCCACCTGGCCTTTTCTCTTCAGTTTCTCCTCCCTCTCCCTCTTAGTGGACAGCTTCAGCCCTATGTTCAAGCAGACTCCTTCCCTTTTTGAGAATTGTGCTTGTAAGATCAATTTGTTAATTCATTCCCTTTAATATAAGAGAGAAGCAGCATAGAATGGCAGTTAAGAGCCCAGATCTTCCAGCCAAACCCTCTCGAGTGTCTCTAGCTCTGACCTTTAACTAGCTCTTTTACCTTCCGTAAGTTACTTAAACGTTCTGTGCCTCAGGTTCTTATCTGTAAAATGCAAGATGGTGATAATAATAGTACTTACCTCATAGGGTTGTTATGAGGATTATTACAAGTTAATATTTATAAAGTTAACATGTAATATGTGTTTATTAATATAAATAAAATATTTATAAATGCAATACAAAGTTAGACCATCATAAGTGTACATAAATAAAGCTTTATGTGGCAGTTCAGGGGAAGAAAAGATTAGATTTATTGTTATGACTCATCGAAACTGGTATTACCATCAGACTTGAAACTGAATGACTTTTGACTGTTCCGAAAATTCAAATTCACTCTGAAAGAATGAAGTTTGGGCTGCAGGAAATTCGGAAACCTTTTGAATCAGAGTATAGTCTCAAATTAATGACTTTGTGTAGGGTACTATTCTTCTGGATATAAAAGTTCTAAAATATTTGTTAAAAAATCAGTCACATTATACTTGTGTCTTGAGTTTTGCACATAGCATTGGTTTGTATAGACATAGAGGGTACGGGCATTAGGTTGCTTTATTTGCAGTGTCATGAAGAAGTCAGATGTAGCTAAACCTTTTCTTTTATGTAGTCCTTGAAGTGGTATAAAGAAGGAAATGATGTGGTTTTGTCAGTTTGATACCAAGATCTGTCCCTCACACTGACCCATTGAAAAGACAGGAAATAAGTCAGGTTGCTTTCTTCTTGTTCTTTTTAACCCAAACACTTTTTAAAGCAAGGTTAGGGGCAGCTTTGATAAAACCAAGACAAATTTTAATATTAGCAGGGACTAGGTTAACACTTGCTTTGTAGTTATTAAAATGCAAAATGGTTAGTTACAAAAATAAATTAATGGCGATAACCACTGTTCTCTGCCAATTATTCATTTTCTGATTTCTTTTGTGATAAATTTTATTTTATTTTATCTTTTGGTGGCTGGCCGGTATGGGGATCTGAACCCTTGACCTTGGCCTTATCAGCACCACACTCTACCAAGAGAGCTAACCAGCCATCTCCTTTGTGATAAATTTTAAATTCTAGACTTATCAACAAGTCCAAGAAAAGTTTTAATGGGGGAAGAAAGTTAAAATTACACTACGTTCTTGGTTTTCTGTATTAATGGAGGAAGTCAGAGAAAGGGGATATAATAATTTTAAAAAATGAATTATGTATTTTTCAACAAGCAAACGGAAAGGACATTCATGGGTGGGAGGGGGGAGAGGGAGAAGGGAGGGAGGTTTCGGTGAAGGGCCATAATAATCAACCACATTGTATATTGACAAAAGAAAAATTTAAAGGAAAAAAAAGAATTATATATTTTTTGATTTGTGATTTGCTTAGGCTAACTTTGTAACCTTCAAATTGTAATTCTGCTTGTCTTAAAAAATGTTATTAGCCACTTAAATAACTTTATAGAAAAATGAATATGTGAGATTGCACTTATATTAGATTAAGTTTACTTCTAGTTTATATATATACAGGGACAGTTTTGAACAGTGGTAATCAGTGCGTCATCTCCTTGTGTTCGCTTTTTACACATACTATCATTTTATGTCAACACAGTCAATGTACTTCAAATTTTTTGGAAAATACGGAACTCTAATATCTTGGAATTCTGGTATAATTTGAACTGTTCTTTCTGCTACTATTCCCTTATTGTTTTTTCTCTAATTAATTAAGTAATTTTTTAAAGTGACAAATAAAAATTGCATATATGTATTGTGTACAACATCATGTTTTGAAATATTGTATACATTGTGGAATGGCTGATTAACATATGCATTACCTCACACACTTACCATTTTGTGGTGAGAACACTTAAAATATATTCTCAGTGATTTTCAATAGTACTGTAAGTGCATTGTTATTATCTATAGTTACCATGTTGTACAATAGACCTTGTGAACTTATTCCTCCTAACTGAAATTTTATACACTTTGACCATCATATCCCCAGTTTCCCCCCTCCCACCTCCCAGCTCCTGGTAACTACCATTCTACTCTCTGCTTCTAGAAGTTCAGCTTTTTTAGATTCCACATATAAGTGAAATCATGTGGTATTAATCTTTCTGTGACTGACATTTCATTTCACAGAATGTCCTCCATGTTCATCCATGTTGTGACAAATGGCAAGATTTCCTTCTTGTTAAAGGCTGAACAGTATTCCATTGTGGGTATATACCACATTTTCTTTATGCATTTGTCCATTGGTGAACACTTAGGTTGATTCCATATCTTAGCCATTGTGAATAATGCTACAATGAACATGGAAGTGCAGATTTCTCTTCGACATACTGATTACTGTTTTTCATGAGGATCGTACTAATTTACCTTCTCACCAGCAGTGTGCAAGGGTTCTCTTTTCTCCATATCCTTTCCAACACATCATAGTTTGTCTTTTTGATAACAGCCATTCTATCAGGTGTGAAGCGATAGCTCACTGCAGTTTTAATTTGCATTTCCCTGATGATTAGTGATGTTGAGAATTTTTTCATATGCCTGTCGGCCATTTGTATGCCTTCTTTCGAGAAAAGTCTATTCAGGTTCTTGGTCCATTTTTTAAATGGGTTACTTGTTTTCTTACTATTGAGTTGTTTGAGTTCCTTATACATTTTGAATATTAACCCCTTAAAGATGTACGATTTGCAAATATTTTCTCCCATTTCATAGGATGTCTCTGCTTTGTTGATTGTTTGGCTGTGCAGAAGCTATTTAGTTTGATGTAATCCCATCTGTCTATTTTTGCTTTTATTGTCTGTGCTTTTGGGGTCATATCCAGAAATTATTCCCTTATTTTGCGTAATCCTTCCTTATTGAGGGGTACTTAGGTTAATTCCATTTTTTTTCACTATTTAATAGAACTACTATGAAAATCTTTGTCAAATTGCTTTTTCCTTTTGTTTCCTTGGAATGTGTGAAGATAAGCAAGGCTATTTGGTCAAAAATATGCATGGTTTTATAGCTCTTGCCAGTTTGTTTCCTAGAACAGTGATTTTCTATGGACAGGGAGATGCTATATGTAGTTTGAAAAAGTATATTCAATATTTTAGTTTAATTTTATATTATAAAATTACTGTTTCATAATACAAGCTATAGAAAATAAAACTGAAACCTTATTGGGGAAGAAGGGGGAAAATGGTTCAGAAATGCTGGTCTGTGAAGACTGAAACAACTGACAAAGCTTCAGCTTATATTAAAATAAAATTGCATTCTTAAAGTGTAGACTGAGTAACTATATGGGAGAGATGGCACAGAAGTGCCCTGGGTGGATGAAAGAAGCCAGCTTGACATTGGGGAAGTTGCCATCAGTATTCCCAGTCAGGTGTGGGCATTCTCTTTCCATTTTAATCAGTCCTTCTGTAACTTTAATGTTCATATAAATCACCTGGAAATCTTGTTAAAATGCAGATTTTGATTCAGTAGTTCTGGGGTGTGGCCCGAGATTCCACACTTCTAATAAGCTCTCAGGTGATGCCCATGCTGTTACTCTGGGGATGCAATTTAAGTTGCGCTGTTTCATTTCTCTTCCATCCATGACATACTATAATGAGAGTTATCTACAGGGGATCCTTGGTCAGTTACTTTGGTGACTTGAAAGTGGAAGACAAGAACTTCTGGCTTACTTGAGAGGTGAAACAATTTTGCTCATTCAGAAAGTTGAGGGGTTTGGGGCAGAAAGGAAATTGTTAATATTAGGTGTGTTAATCATGTGAAGTTTTATGTGCCATTGACACTAGGTTGTTCAGAGACTGAAGGAGGTAAGAATTTTTGAAGTGGTACTCAGGTTCCTGCTGCTTAACTGAAAGTGAGATAAGATCAGATTCGTTAGGAAACAATTTTCAAAACAGACTCATTTATTTTGACTAAATGAGGCTGAATGATAGTAGAGAGATAGATTCATTGCATTTTTTAGAGACCCACTGTTTTAGAAAGTAGAAAATGGGTTGCTTACCATTTTGCTTGCATTGTTGCTGAGATTTTAAATAATGTATTTCTACCTCACCCTTAATGATACTGAATTATTGCCATTAATTGCTTCCCATAGGGAAAATGGAATCTAGGACCTATGCTGTTCCCCTGCTTCTTTCTCCATTTTGCTGTGTGGCTTTAAGATAAACACTTAAAGCCTTATGTTTTGAGTTCCCATGGTGAAAAATGGAAATCAAAGCTCTTTTCTTGTTTGCCATAGAGTACTTACTGAAATCAGTGGGATTTGTGGTGATTTTAATTGCTTAAAAAAAAAAAAGACTTTAACACTGTCTTTTAGGTAATCAGTACTGATGGATATTAAAGATCTAGTAATTTAATCCACATATTTAAAGACTTTTTTTTTTTTTTTTTTTGGCATCTGGCCAGTACAGGGATCAAAACCTGGACATTGGTGTTATCAGCACCAGGCTCTAATCAAATGAGCAAACCGGCTAGCCCTTAAAGACTTTTAATTCTAAAGGGGGTTAATGGTAAATGTGATGAGCGACTCAAGAATGACCTTCTCTTTGTAATGCTTTAGCATCGTCTGTTGTTTTAAGCTTAAACACATTGATTTTAACCAGAGTTTAGTGTGTGTCATAACCAAAGGTCTCTATTGACTCAAACTTGTGCCTAAGAATAGCAATCAGAAAATGTATTAAATAATACCCTGTTGATTCAGATTCAGATACAAAACTTTAAATAATTCAGTATAAAGTTTACCTTACTTTTCTATAAAGTAAAAGTTTATTAGGCAAATTAAGTAGCATTACCATATATACTAAAACATAATAATCTATGTCTATTACAGTATGGAAATCAAGAGCTGGGACTCTAGAGTCAAATGAGCCTCATTCAAATCCCATCTTTGCTGCTCAGTCTCCAGTCTGGACTTCTGTTGGGCTCATATGCGATTCAGTAACGCCAAAATGGTGATTGAGGCAAGGCCCTCTCCATGCGGCCACCTAAAGATGGTGCCGAGAGGAAGCAAGGTGGGAGGGGACAGCTGGGTTCCGCATTTTGTTTTTGTTTAATTCCATTGGCAGCCCTGGTTTTCCACTCTCGTGATCAAGGCATGATTGCTTAGTATAGCTTAAGGAACCCCCATGCATGACCGTGTGATCTTTACCCTGATTGGCTGGGCGGAGGGAACTCCCCCGCTGGCAAAGCTTAAATACACTTGCTTAACAAACAATAAATGGAACTGCTTGACAGAACCCCTGCCGAGTCTAAGTGTCCTTTCTACGGGGCTGGGTTGGCGGGCAGATCACTCACTGCCCCCAGGGAGATCCCCTGGTCGTCTCTAGGGCCGAGGGGTGAAGCATTAGGGCAGCTCGCTCTTGGGTTCGGCATGGGAGAGGTTAGGAAAGGGAGGAAAAACCTGCTGGTGGAACCCAGCAGACTTCTCAAAGTCTCAGTTTGTTTATCTATAAAATGAGTTTCACAATATAAAGCTCACAGGATTTTTCTGGGGTTCAAAGAAGACATTGCAGAGGACATGGACTGAATTGTTTGCCCCCCAAATTTGTATGTATAAACCCTTACCCCCAATGTATCTGTGTTTGGAGATAGGGCCTCTAGGAAGTAATTAAGGTTAAATGAGTTCATAAGGATGGGGCTCTAATCTGATAGGATTGGTAATCTTATAAGAAGAATAAGAATGCATGCACAAAGAAAAGGTCATGTGAACACACAGCAAGAAGGTGGTTGCCTACAAAGACAAGAGAAGAGGCCTCAGAATAAAACCTACCTTGCTGGCACCTTAATCTTGGACCTCCCAGTGTTCAGAACTGTGAGGAATTAATTTCTGTTGTTTAAGTCATCCAGTCTATGGTATTTTGTTATGGCAGCTCGAGCAAACAAATACAGATTTTGATACTGAGAAGTGGGGTGCTGCTGTAATGAATACCCAAAAATGTAAAAGTGGCTTTGGAAGTAGATAATGGGTAGAGGCTGGAGGAGTTTTTTTTTTTTTTTTTTTTTTTTTTTTTTTTTTTTTTTTTTTTT
>NW_007726293.1:447857-492788 GCF_000696425.1 Galeopterus variegatus | reverse complement strand
CTCGGCGTCGCCCCCGCGCCTCGCTCAGCCAGTGAGTGGGAACCGGTCTGTATGCGGGATCCGAACCCTCGGGCGGGAGCGCCGCCATGCTTCCCAAGTGGCGCACTTATCCAGTGTGCCACCGGGCCGGCCCTGGAGGAGTTTTGAGGTTCATGCTAGAAAAGGCCTAGATTGTCATGAACAGAATGTTCACAGAACCATAGATATTAAATTTCATTCTGGTGCAGTCTCAGAGAGAAATAAAAAACATGTTATTCAAAACTGGAAGAAATGTGATCCTGTTATAAAATGAAAAAGAACTTGGCTAAACTGTGTTCTAGTGTTGCGTGAAAGGTAGAATTTGTGAGCAATGAAATTGGATAGTTAGCTGAGATTTCTAAGCAAAGTGTTGTAGGAGTGGCTTGGTTTTTCCTGACTATTTATAGTAAAGTGAGAAAGGAGAGAGATGAATCGAAGAAGGAATTGTTAAGCAAGAAGGAACCAAAACTTAAAGATTTGGAAAATTCTCAGCCTATCCATACTACAAAAAATGAGGATGCTTGTTCTGGAGAGAACACCAGGGGTGTGGCTGGACTATCACTTCTTAAAAGATTACCCATGATGTTAACTAGCCATCTCAGCAGAATCTGGGAATAGAGTTTGGACAAAAGCCACAGAGACACTGCCAGTTTGGACCAAAGAGAACAGGACAATATGGTAGAGCCATTTGGCTTCAAACATGCATTATCAGTCAGAAAAAGAGAAAAATGACCCTAAAGGCAATTCAGAGACCATCTGGGCTGCCACTGCTACCACAGGCCCAGAGTAACACAGGCCCAGGGGGGTTAGGCTGCCTCTACCTTTTAAAAAAAATTTTAATTTACTTTTTATTTTTTAATTGTAACATAGTTGATTCTACATATCTGTGGGGTATGGAGCTGAATATCTATACCTGTGTGCAATATGTGATGCTCAAATCAGGAAAATTAGTATATTCAATATTATACAATGTAGTCATTTTTCATGGTCCTTTTCCAGTTCCTCCCTTACCTACCTTGGTTTTAAAGGGCGGGACTGATGTCCAGCAGAGCCACATGGGAAGTGCTGTCTTTCCAGCCAAAGGGGCAGGGCCATCCCACAGAGCTGTGGAGATGACACTGCTGTCCCAGTGAGCCTGAAGGGCAGAGCAATGAATCAAAAAGGATTATTCTGGAGGCTTAAGGTCTAATGTAATTTGCCTTGCTAGGTTTTGAACTTGCTTTGGACCTGTCATGCTTTTTTCCTTCTGATTTCTCCCTTTTGGAATGGGAATGTCTATCCTATGCTTGTCCCACCATTGTATTTTGGAAGCACATACTTGTCTGGTTTCATAGGTTTACAGCTGGAGAGGAATTTTGCCTCAAGATGGAATGGTACCTCGAGTCTCACCCATATCTGATTAGATGATATTTAGATGAGATTTTGGACTTTAGACTTTAGAGTTAATGCTGGAATGACTTAGGACTTTTGGGGTTGTTGGGATAGAATGAATGTATTTTGCATGTGAGAAGGACATTTATTTTGGGGGGCCAGGGGTGGAATGCTACGAACTGAATTGTGTCCCTCCAAAATATGTTGAAATCTTTACCCCCAGTGTGACTGCATTTGGAGATAGAATCTCTAGGAGGTAAATAAAGTTAAATGAGGTCATAAGGGTGAGGCCTTAATCTCATAGGATTGGTGGCCTTATAAGAAGAGGAAGAGAGAGAGAGAGATCTCTCTCTCCATGGACATACACCGAGGAAAGGCCATGTGAGCACATAGAAAGAAGTCAACCACCCACAAGCCTAGAGAAGAGGCCTCAGAATGAAACCTACCTTGCTGGCACCTCAATCTTGGACTTCCCAGTTTCTGAACTGAGAGAAAATAAATTTCTTTTGTTTAAGCCATCCGGTCTATGTATTTTGTTATGGCAGCTGAGCAGACTAATACAGCATGTATAACTCTTGGCAGGTAGTTGAAATCAATTATGCGGGTATACAATATGTGTACAAATGGAGTAATGGGGGAGAATGTTTACTCCGTCTAAAAGGACAAGCTGCTTTCAAGTACTTTAGTAGCCCTCTTTTTAAATTCAAATTATTATTACTACTATGTTATATTATAGACTAATATAATAATGGTAATATAGTATTACCATATATAATAATATAATTCTAATTTAAAATATAATTATTATATTCTTATGATAGTATTATATACTTATAATATTACTCGAATACTATTTTAATAATATTATTAATATAAATATTAATTTAACTTGCCCTGATAGTACCTTATCCCAGTGAAATATTTTCACCTTAAGTCTCTACATGTACTTCAAAATAATAAGACTGCAGTTTTTAAAAATTATTTAATAATTCATGTTTTTCATCAATCACAACAGGTCCCTAGTTTCTTTCTGTCCAGTCTCTCAACTACACAAATTCTTAGGAGTGTGAGTTCCCATGTTTAAAAAAATGAAAAGATAAAGAAGACTCATTGGAAACTGTGATTAGGTAGATATAATATGCAAGCAAGTTAGATTCACTGGGCTTTCTTCCTATGAATGTAATGACATAATATATGTGTGTTTCAGTATATGTAATATTTATATGTAACAGTAAGCTCAAATTTAGAGCATTCATTGTTTTTTTTTTTTGAATTTTTCAGTAATGGAAGTTTATTCTTTCACAGGTATCAAGGTTACATTTATACATACCGAGTGTCCCAGACAGAAACAGGTTCTTGGAGTGCTGAGGTATAGCTCTTTTATTTATTTTTGCTTCTGTGGGTATCAGGGAGGTGTTTGAAATTTAGGCTGGTTTTATAAAAGAGCAGTCAACCAAAATATTTTTCAGATTTAAATCACTAAAGCTTCAATCTAAAAATGTTCATGGATCATAGCCTTTAGAGAATTTTGGTCCCAGTCCCGTTTAACCCTCATTGTGTAGAATTGTGTGACTTTAGGGGAAAGGTACAAAAGTTGAGGTAGTATGTCAAAATTTTAGTGTCTATGTGAAATTTGAGAAAGCATATCAAAACTAGGTAAAATAATTAAATCAGCAATTATTTACTGAATGATACTAATACAAGTGTTGCTGCTGTGGAAGATTAAAAAACATGATTCATGTATTTTTAAGAGCCTATAATATCCTTGGAGAGATACAATAAGAAATTAAACAGCAGTGCGAGCCTGGGCTTTGTTGTCAGATGAATCTGCATTCCAGGTCTGGTCCCCCCTCCTCCCTGATAATCTATGATCTCAGGCAGATTACTTAACTTTTCTGTGAACCAGTTTCTTCATCTACAAAACAAGCCTAAGAAGCGTCCCTTACTCACAGGGCTCATTTTGAGGAGTATATGAGATAATGCTTGTAAAGTAGCTGTTAGCTACAGGGCCTGGCACATAGTGAACACTCAGATATGTGAACTCCTGAAAATCGCTGAACAATATGATTGTATATAGTTGAGTGCTAAGTTATCTAGCACAGAAGTTCAAAGAAGGGAGGGATTCCCAAGTATTAGGGTAATCAGTGCTGCAGTATGTGAGGAGGCAGGATTCCCAGCTGAGCTATGTGGGAAGGACATGGATCGGTGGAACAGAGAAGAGGGAACATTGCAGTGTTTTTCAAGCTATGCTTTGCAGAATCTTAGGGTTCTTCTACCTGGGGGACTTGGGGCTGTCTGAAGGGTTGCAGAAGGAGAGGAAGAGGTAAGTGGGTATGCTTCTGGGTACCACTTTGGCTTCAATATGAGTAGTTCCCTTTTATTTCACTTATAAACTGGGGCTCTGAATAATATTTTGTTAGGAAAAAGGGTTCTTATGGTTTTGAAAACATTTGAAAGCCATTGTACCTTTGCAGGAAATGCCTGTAGAGTGAATCTGTTTCCACGCACCAGAGTAGTATATCACATCTTACCAGTTGTAGAGGCTTCTACAACTGAAACTTTCAACCTCAAATGCTTTCTCTGCTTTCTGTTTAAAAGAGTTTGTCTTTATAATGAAAGTTCTCCATTATGAGCTTTTGGAAACATAAATGCTAATATCAACCTGTATTAATAACTCAATCAATCTATATATTTGAAAAACTCTAAAGTTGAGACTTAAAAAGTTAAAATAGCTCCTACTTTTATAAATTCATCAGTAAACTGGAAAGTACAAATTACATACTACAAATGTTTTGAACTACTGAGATAAATTAAGGCAAGTTTTCAAACACATTGTTTTATATCAGAATAACTAATACTGTAATACTAACTAAAGGAAAAGCAGTACCATTTCTAATCAAACTATTTATAGCTGTTTATTAAAAATTCTCTGTATCACTGTAGAGATGATTGAATGAGAAATAAACTTAATTTACCATGAAGAATAACTGTATGTAATATATAGTATATATACACATATAAACATACATACATATTTGTATATAATTTGACCAGAAATAACCCTTCTCCCTAAAGAAGTACCCTTTAGCTGCTGAGGCATATTCTTTATGGAAAAAATCTTAAATTCTTAGGGCTTAGCAACCATTTTTTAAAATTTATTTTCCTCCATTTCAAGTATAACATCACGCGTAGATTGTTACATGCTTGTGATCATGTTAAGCAGGAGAGGGCTTATTGAACATAAATGCCCCCTCATCCTGTTTTCTGATCTGACCCCGTTTATAAAGTAGTATTGTAATTTTCTGCACCAAGGAAGCAGAAGATTGGCATGGATTATCCCCCTAATAGAGAACAGTTAAAAAACATTCTTTAATTTTTGAAATGTATATTGCACTTTTTTTCTATCTACTAAATTTGCCTTCCTAGTTATGTTTTGCCATGGTGCATATTAAACCAGTGTGTATTTTCAGAATTCATACACCTGACTGGAAGAAATTTCTCTAGAGCATATTGAAGATCAGCTGTGATCCAAAACATGTTTCCATGGATAACTAAGACGTGACAGTATGGGAAATGTGCAAATTTGAACAATAGCTGAGTTTAGTGACAGGATGGGAGTTGTCCGTGGTACAATTCTTGTGGTAAATGTATTCTCAAAACTGGGTAAATGATAGATATTTACACTGCTTTTTGGAACAACATTTTAGTTTGCCACATTGCAGAAAGAATCATGGCAGTAGCACTCTATCCTCTGTGCAAAGATTGTGCTAGAAATCTAGGTAAGTCTGAGATTTGTTTCAAAGAGTGGAGTGAAATTGAACCCTGGATCCACTGAATTATGAAAGACAAGTATATGTATTTTTCTACTTTTAGATAGGCTTTTAAATTAGATTATTTCCTAGTGTATTAACTTATCTCATGTGGCTCAGGCTAAAATTTTGCTAAACTGTTAATTTAAAGAATTCTACATATAGTCAACTGTCATTTATTATATGTACATTGTTAGCAATACATTGTAAATAATGTACTGGCCTCCCCCTGGCAACTTCATCACCTTTGGGCTTTCCTGGGTATTTGATCATCAGATCAGTAGATGCTAAGTAATTTCACTTAACATAAGCAAAGCACTATAAATTAGGTCAGTCATTTTCCAACAAAACACTGCATCCCAAATTCAAATTGCTTCTGTATATCCAGTGTTATTATTCCTCTCTGTTAGCATGAATAATCAAGTGTTAACTGCATATCAGTCCCCATAAAAATGATGCTTCTGTTGATAAGTGGATTTACAAGCCACAAGAACAGCTACAAAGATGTGTGGTTTAAAATCTTTCCACACCTGGGAGAGTGTATAGTTTCTCTCCTGGTTGGTGACTCTAGCTTCACTAGAACCTGTTTGGTCCAATCCTAATTCTGAAAGGCAAGAGTCTGGGTCCTGGGATCCAGAGCCAATTCTGCCTCTGGTTGTCTCTGTGACCTTGGATAAGCTGATTAATTTCTTTGTATTTACATTTTCCTATATGTCAAATGGAAATAACCAAATCAGCCAATAACTGCCAATCTGTGATAAAATGGTGGGGCAAGAGATGAGAAAGTGCTTTAAAAATGAAAAAGTGCACTAAAGGAAGATATAAGGAGGTATTTTGTGCCTATGGTATACCTTTGCAATTTGGAGATTCTGTCTTGGAGCTGAAGAACTAACTGTTTGAACCTCTGCAAGAATGACCATGTTATTTTGGATGAGGTCTCAGGAGAGTTTTAGGAAGGTGTTTTGACCATAGAGATGGAGCTGGGTGAGAGAGTGTTCTGCATCTACTGTGAACATATGGGTGGATGGACAGTAATTTAGAGCTAAAATAACTTTTGCAGTGTTTTCAATGAAAAAATACTTACCCCAATGTAGGAAATGACTGAGAGTTACTATGGACAGTGTGATATCTCTAGCACACTATATATATAATTGACAAAAGTCTGCATTCCTGCTTCATGTTTTCTCATTAAATGCTAAAAAACAAACAGCTCCCACCTCAAAAATCTCCCAGATGGAATAGCTGAAAAACAATTTTCTAAGAAAAGCCTAGTCATTGTTCAATTGCTCATAGCAATACTATTTTATTTTATGTAAAATGACAGTTTTGAGCTGATGCCTAAAGCTTGGCTCATAAGCTTTTGCAGGAAATTGTTGTTGATTTCAGGCAATGTCTTTGCAAGAGAACTGATGTCAGGAAAGGAATACATTTTAATAGCAACCTGCAAATAACCACCTTTTTGAAAACAAATAAACAAAGGTGACCTTATATAGTCTGTCATTTTCACGTCATAGAGAAAACCTTGTCACAATGAAGTTCTTACAGAGAAGACAATTTTGGGGAGAACAAAGAAGTTTCCTAAGAAGGAAAGAATTTAATGTGAAAGATGAACCATGATACATTGTGAGGTTAAAGAATATGAAGATTGTAGCCAAGCATTGTGTATATCATAGAAGTCAATTTTTAATTTCCTGTATAGCATTTTATATTGTGGAATGATAACAGGGAGGATGAGTTATTGGGGCTTTCTTTTTTCTTTTTTGGCTCCTCAGGCTTTTTATTAATGACCTATAGGATTTGTGTTTTTCCTGTGTTTAACTGCATCCCCTCTGTTGGTGAATTCATTGTGGGTAATGGCCTGTGTACCCTTAGAGGTTTGGGATGTACGATGGGTGGCAAGCAGGAAGGGCAGGGTGATGAACAAGATCTTGGACGGACTAACACCACCTTTGGGAGAACTGAAATGACAGCTCATTAGCTCCTCTTGCAGGGAAATTCAGCCAACCAAAGTAAGCTCTTCTGGAAAGTTGTTTTTCCTTCTTTATGTTTTCAAATATTTGAACGAGTTACACAAATGTTACCTCTCTAAGCATCCTTTGCACATTTTGTAGGCTTTTTTTTGGTTATTATTACGAGGTAGGTAAATAATTTGCTTGGCATTTTATTTTCCAGACAGCACCTGGGGTACATAAAAGATTCTTCCGGAAAATAAAAAATCTCATTTCAGCATTTCAGAAGCCAGATCAAGGTATTGTAATACCTCTGCAGTATCCAGTTGAGAAGAATTCCTCAGCTAGAAGTACACAAGGTACTACAGGTATGGTGTATAGTTAATTTTTGGCAGGGTTTGGAAGCTCAGGGTTATAAGTCAGCTATTCATAACCATATAATCAGTTGCAAGTTCTATAAGAAAAATGTAATGAGAAAGTAGATATAGACAGCAAACCAAGTAGGAGATGACCGTTTACCTGCTATAATTTCATTATGCCTCTGCAAAAATCTCAAAAATTCTATGAGCCCACAACATTTTAACCCCTCTTGCTCCATCGTGTTCTCTGCAGGCCCTTTTTTAGATACATAAGTACCATTTTCATTTCACTAATTTAGAGACAAATAATTTGAAAGATGGGATAATTCAGACACACCTGGGCTGTCTTTTACCTTTGCTTAGTAAAACTATCTTTTTCCTTCTGGGACGTAAAGGCTAATGTTACCCTGGCCTACATAATTCTCACTTCTGATTTGGTGATGCTTGAATTAATGAAATTTTCCTGTAGCAAAGGAAATTAACTTGATAGACTTTATTATTCCACTGGCACGAATTGTTGCATCTCCTGAGCAAAGCTATTTTCGTGTATGTCATGCTAAAGACTGAATACCAGCCAATATCTGTAGCTATCTAATACGTTATTATTTACTCCTCTGTTGAAAGGGGTTAATCATTTGTTTGGAATTAAAGCCTTGATTGAAACAATAAATAATTATGACAAAAGAAAATGGTTGTTATATACTTTTTTGACAGGTTCAGGCATAAACTGACAATTAGACTCAAGTGGAGATTAAATTAGTGAATAGTTAGCCTTTATAATAGAAATGTGAATAGAATTCTAATTTACAAATTGACTAATTGTTCTTTTCTTGTCCAGTATTCCATTCTTTATAACTCAGTTTTAAATAATAGCTGCCTGAGTCATATCATTGTGTGGTATCATTGTGAGTTTTATGCAGTTGGAAATGTTATTTTTATTTTATTTTTTAACAAAAACGAAAATAAAAATTTCATGCCAAGATTCCTTATATCATGTAAAGTTTAGAGATGACCATGTAGGTTGTTTTCTTATGAGCCTTGCTTACTAAATTTAGCATTTAAAAATTCATTACATTCCTGTGTATTTTAAGTTCCAGTTAACTTGTAATTTTATAGTTTGTTAGTTTATCTTTTCTTGATTTTTGTTATTATTTTTCTTTAGGGAGAAGAGATCCTGATGTCTGCCTGAAAGCACCATGAAGAAAAATAAAACACCTTGTACTTTATTTTCAATAATTTAAATATATGCCAAGTCTTGTATATTGTAGATAATACAGTTCAGTGAGCTACAAATGTGTTTCTAAAACCATCATGGTCTTGTAATGGAAGCATCTAGCCTGATGTTAAAGCTGAAATGGACTTCGTGGATAACGAGGATCTTTGAAATGAGGACTGGGGAAAAAATAATTCTACAAGTTATTTTCGGTTATTATATTACAGATGGGAAACAATTTGAAGCATCATGAATACTTCATAAAAGAATAATGTCAATTCTTGCCAAATATAAATAAAAACAATCCTCAGTTTTTGTCAAAAGCACCATTTTTAGTGAGATATTATTTGATAGTTACTGATTTTAAAATATCTTACTTGATTGTATGGTGGGAAGTTGGTTGGTGTCCCTTGTCTTTGTCATGTGCAGTTCTCCACTAGTGGTGTCGCAGGTTCTGTTGGGATTTATGAAGCTGTACACTGTGTGCTAAAAGAAGTACTAAATAAAGAGTGAAGAATTTTCATTTAATTCTGAAAGCAACCTTCTTCCCCAGTGTTCTGATGTTGGGTAGTAAAATCCACAGACCAATCCAGAGTTTAAAATCCCATAATTTAAAATATGCTCCAATGTTTATTGTATTTAATGTTACAGGACTTGCTATTATATTATAAATCTGATGAAGTATATTTTCCTACTTTTCATTTACCTCTGCCCCAGTTATTTTTACTACACGTAAAACCTCATTTGAAGAGAAACTTCAGCAGCTGTGGCTCACAAGTAACTGGTTTGCAAACAGCCTCCCTATTAGGTAACCCTACAAGACCATTGGAAAGCTTATGGTTACATTAATTTTAACAATCCCAAGTGATTGAAACCTAGGCTAGAGTCAGAATTTTATGCAATATTTTCTTCTCACATTTATGTTTTCATGACTTTTGTGATTGATTATATGTCAAGTTGCTTCAGGGCTCACAGAATTCATTCACTCAACAGAAATAATAGGGCACTGGAGGTAGAGAAGTAAAAACACCTGGTCTCAGCCTTCAGTCCCTCACTGTCTTGTTGGACAGGAAAATAAGACAATAAAAATGAGACAAGAAGACATAAAAAGTTGATAAGTACATGATAAGTGAGGTTCACAATGTGTAGGTAGATTTGTCTTTTGAGGCAGAATGAATCAACACAAATACTCTGTTCCATGGTCCATAGGAAGAGGCTAAGCTTTATTGTAACTAATAAATTGAAATTCTGGGTTGTACATGAATGTCGGTGAGCTAGGTTAATAATTAGTGAACCGCTGAGAGACAGAGCTACTTTCAGTGTGCTGGCATGATCTGATTTGAGTGTTTCACATGGATGCTACAGGAGTGCAAAGGTGAAGTATGGCCACAGTAATGTGTCGTGGGTGGTTCACCATTTCTTGAAGTAAGCGCATCACTTTAACTTGTAAAAGAATTTAGAAAGCCTGCTTTCAAAATAAAATGCATACGTTTAAATAATTTTTAATTATTTGTAGCTTGAGTTTAAATTTTCATAGACATAATTAATTTTTACTCTCTAATTTGTTCATTCTGGAATAATCCTATATATATGAATTATGTTTGCATGTTCCTGTGTGAGAGCCTTTTTTGAAAAAAGCTTTTTTGAATTATTAATGATCTTTCATGTCTTAATAAAGTGTTTGAAAGCTTTATTTACCTAATTTGTCTTAATATATTTCATTAAAAATATTCAGACAGATGCTATTAAGAAACTAAATAAAGCATTGATGAAAGCCATCTTACTTATCTTATTGGACTGATTTCTTGGAAGAGGTAGGTGCTATTCCAATTTTGCTACTGTCAAACTTGTGAGGTGATGAGCCTACCCCCTGTCTTTTTTGGCTGGCCTTTTATTTATCAAAATTTTTTCCACTTTTTCTTTTCCATGAGCATCCTTGCTATTTCCCAGTATGTAATAGCTTGTGCCTTTACAGAAAGGTCATATCCTTGCCATATCTAAAATATTGCCATGCTACTGTATACCTGTAAGATGCTGAGTCAAGATAGAAAAATGCACATATATTTCCAAGCGTACACCTCCCTTCAGAAAAAAAAAAAAAGTGTGTCAGCAAGCCCACAAGGAACATGATAGCTTATCAAATACTTGTTCATTTCCTCTAAAATTTGTTCTTAAGAGGTAGGGTCAGTAGGGAGACAAGTTTAGGTAATTGTCTATTTGGCTGTTACAGGTAGGGAAGTTTTATGGTAGAGCATAGGTAGAATAAGTGTACAGAGAATGACTCTGATTAAGTACTCTGGTATAAATAAAGGGCCGAATTGAAGATATTCTTTGGGGTAGAATGGATAGAGAGTTAAAAATGTGAGAAACAGCTTTAAAATCTGTTAAGTTGACATCAGCTTGTGTTTGATTTGATTCACTTTATTAAGCCCAGAACCCAAAGTTTAATAATTAATGAAACCCAGATTTGCCCTTGAACATTTCAAGGTTACAGGATGCCTGGTCTTCCCGTTAGTGTGCTATGAATTCAACTTTGTCAGCTATGTTTGCCCTTGCAGTAAATATGAAACCATTATTTTGTGGTTTGCAGCTAGGGGTGAAATTACCCAGTTTCTTGGATAACTTGCAAAATTTGGGGTCATTGGCTAAACTTGTAGTAGAAGTCTGAATTCTTATCATGAGGTCATTTGGCTCTTAAATTATGATTTTGTGTAGAAAAATATAATCAGTCCCACCAACAGTCTGGATAGAGCCCATTAACATAACATATATGGACTCTATATACCTACCTATCCATCCATCCATCTTGATTGCACACACACAATCAATTGAACTGTTTTCTTACAAGACGACAAAAGGCAACACCACTATCAGTATTGGATAGAGAGAGTGAAAGCAGGAATGCATGAGACCTGAATTTTCTTTTCAGCTTTGTCACTGATTATCCACGTGACCTTAGGTAAGAGAGTCTGCTGATGTTATTGCTTTTGCCAAGTAGGAATAATTAAGTTTTACAAACCTCACGGGATTATTGAGGTACTAGAATTATAAAACTTTAAGGTAGTAATATTACTAAATGTTTAAAGAGCATTTATATTCAAAGGTCTCTAAAAGCGAGGGTGAATAGAGAAGGAATAGTGAGAAATCTCTTATTTGTTTTAATAATTCTCTCAATGGAGGAGCTCCTGCCCTCCCTTTTTATACTCTAAAGATGCCTATTTTGAAAAAAAAAAATCTCCAGGTGATACTAACCTCCCCCCCTGTTTTTTGCTGAGACAATCAAGGTTGTCTTCTGCTCCGTGAATCTTTCCACTGTATTTGTATATATATCATCAGTGAATAAAAAAGCAGGAGGGCATTTTGAAATGGTGTAAATTCCAGGATCCCAAGCAGGTTTTAGTAACAGGTTGTTTGGATTATATATGCACCACCAGGATGAAGTTGAATATATGAAGATCTATTGGACAGCTTCCCCAGTGTCACTTGTAAATGTCTTCTTGTGAAAAATAGTGCCAAGTGGTGATTATAATTGCCTAGGATATAGGACCTTGGAAGAACTGTTTTTTTTTTTTTTAGTCTTTCGCGATTGTCCCCCCATCCCACATTCAATTTTTGCTAGTGCATTTGGCCACCCTGGTCTCCTAGGTCTCCCTCACCTCTTTTTTGCAATGTTTAATTTTCTTTCTAGTACTGATAAAGGCACCAAAAGGAGAGCAAAATCTTTAAAGAAGTCATAGCCTAGAGGCATTTACATTTGCAGCAGCTACTCTTCTTTGTTTATTAAACGGTCATTTGTGTCAGAGATCCTATTTGTATGAAATATAAAAATGAAGAGGTGTCTACCTAGGATTAGTGCCTTTTTGATTTGTGTACCTACATTTTCAAGATGATGTGGTTTTATTGTTCTCTGTTACGGAGCCACTTTTCCTATTTCAGGTGACCAGCTTGACTTGAGAATGCAGTTTGGCGCATGAATAAAATGGGACACGGTGTTCATTTGCAATTTTATTTTTTAAAAATGAAATATTCAAAGTACTTTTCTTTCAAATATCGACACATAATGTTTAACTTTAAATATTTACAGCATGTTGTTGTGATGCTCTTGTAGAAAAATGCATGCTTCTGGCCTGAAAGCCAGAGCAAAATGCAAAAGACCATTTAACTGCAGCCAGAGAACATGAACCTGTACAGTATCCAGTCACTTTTCAGCACAGGAGTGAGAGCGGGAATACAAAACTGGAACCTATTGTTTCCTAGCAACATGGCTCAGGCCATTATAACACAATTTTCAGTATGATTAGAACCTCTAACTGTTGTTATATAGAAACTGAAAATCTTGGCATACACTGTAAACATCTTTACTTTTCATGAGAAAGTAAGCAGCTAAAAAGAATATTTTTCTGACGTAAAGGCTACACTTCTCTTTTTTACCTTTTCTCTTACTGATACATTTGCCAGAAGAATAGTAAAGATTTAGACATTGTCATGATTCATACAAGTAAAATATTTTTCAAGGACACAATCTGATATACTAACATTTATTTAAGAGGTTAAAGTCCACCACTAAATCTAAGGAAAGATTTTTAACTGCCAAACACATTTCCTTTGACAAATAATGTAAGATGACAACTGCCAAGACAAAATCCACAGCAATTTAACTCTAAGTATTTTCAGTTACTGTTTAGGAAGTAATTTCTTCTTATACACAGTAGTATATTTGGTCCTTAATAGCTTTCACGTGAAGGACGCACTGAAATAGTCACTATTTTATGGTTGAATTCTTTTTTGTTTTTTGTTTTTCTTTTGCTTTGCTTTGCTTTTTTGTTTGTTTTTGTGTTTTGCTTTTTTTGTTTTGTTTTCTTTACAGAATAAAGAACCTTACAGAAGGCTGTGGAAGAGCAGTCTGAGATCTGAAGTAACTCAGGTCAGCTATGTGTATGTGAGTTCCTCCAAGAAAACCAGAATGCTGCATCCAATCTGTAGCTTTATGTTTTTCCACGAGCTATAATACATTCCAATCTCTCCAAAATTTTCTTTCAATACTTGATTACTGTACTTTTGCTTCCACTACTACTGAACTCCATTACAATTGCCCTTACACGAACATATTTTAATAAATGCAAAAACTTTGCCCTGACCCTCTTAAGTGATATTAGGGTGGGGCCTGCCCTGGTTAAAAATATATTTTAAACAAAGGAAAGAAAAAAAAAAAGAAAAAGAGTAGAAATAACATGATGAAAACTGTGTCAAAAGTGATAGGAAAGTCTTATGAAAATTATAACTTAATTTTACACCTCTCTATGTAGGTAGCACATGAATTCCAAATTATACATTGTCAAGTCTTTATACATTTGGCTATGTTGTATACATTATATTATATATGTAGTCTACATATTATAGATCTTCTAGATAAATTGACAGTAAAGGACACGCTTATTTTATACATTATTTTGTTGGGTTAAAAATAAAACATATACTTATTTATATGGCAAATATTTTCTTGAAAGTTAGTATTAATTGAGCTTTATTTCCCTTTCCTTCAGGAGTCATGCTTCTAATCAGTAATGATTACAATGACAAGTAAAACTAAACTTATTTATATGTCTGTTAAGCTTTAAACTTTTCAGCTCATTTGGATCTCTAGACTGTAGTGCAAGAGTAAAAACAAAACAAAACAAAATAGCACAAATAAAATGTGCTTAACTAGAAAAAAGAAACGACCATGGAATATTCCCTGCCTCCAGCCCAGAATGTTCTTCCTAGGAGAGTCTAAATACTGTGCTGTCACTTTAACTTACTTGAATGGTGTATGGCTGTGTAGGGTCAGCCACCTGTCTTCTGGGTATGAGAAATTCATATATTTCTCTTAAAAATGCTTTTACTTTTATCAGGATTTGCAAATGAATTGTTCTTTCATTAATTTAAACTTCAGAGCTACAAGTCAATGAAGGCATTTTTTCTATTTAGCTAAACAGGAAGTGATGTACTCAATATCTACATGTTCTTAGTAAGAAATGCCAAAATGTTTCTCTTAGATTTACTACTCATTAGTGCTAACCTTTCGGCTTTTTATTCTTTCCTCCCCAAACTTTAGGAGTTGTAAAGAGACAACAGTTCAAGGCAGTATTAAAACCACAGCTGTAAGTGATAAAAAGCGCATTTCCTGAATATAATACAGATATAACTTTAAGAAACTGAAGGCACAAACTAACTAAATATGTATTACAAACTAGAAATGCACAGTTCAAGGTGATTACTATTAAGTAAAGCTTCAAAAATTCATTTCTAGTGGATATTTAAAGCAGTTTGAAAATGATATGTCATTGGTGAATTGCAAAAAAGTATAATCACTTAAAAAAAGCAAAATAGACTCTAATATTGACATCTTAAATTATTGATAAAATACATCATCCCATTTATGAATGCACTGTCCATATACAGTTACCAGATTAATTTTCCATTGATTTAAAGAACATCAGAGGTTCTAGGAACTTAAGGTCCATTTTTAGGTTAGTGTGGAGGTATTCAATTTTCAATAAGTTTGTTAGTAATTTTAGAATTCCATCCTGACTAAATACTGTGTCATAAACACAGGCCTGATTCAGGAAAAACTCAGTAATACGATTTTAGTCTGGATTAGCAATACCTTGAGCTGGCGCGCTTCCAATTACAAAGAGAGATGAGTTCATCATGAATTCCTTCTCTTCTCTCTCTGAATACATGTATAAGAAGGCAATAATCTAACCTGAAGGTTTTGAAAAAGAAATGGTTGAATACACCCTCCCCTACTGTTTACCGGGGTCCTTTCCTTTCCCTTGCTCTCCTTTGTACAGTAGGAAGCAGACTCTTTAAAAGCCTTAATGTGAGCCTAGATTCTGACTTTGCATATTTTCAAAGAAACTGTCCTCACAAAGCAAGATAATGACCCCACACTGCATTTAGGTAGTAGCTGGAAAGAATCCAAACCAACATTCCTCCATAAATTTTCCTTCAGACATAGTGAATGTTCAGACTCGGTGATGAGAGTGCAGAAGCTGGCTTAGGGGAATTTTCTACAGGCCATCTTGTGCTGTCATGTGTTTTCATTTGTGGTAACTTACAATTACACAGCATTTTACAAACTTTCTCTTTGTCACTGAGCACAAATCTTCCAGCTCACCAAGGGGCTTCTTTTGAGAAACTGCAGTTGATAGTAACACTAATCCTGACCTTTCTCCAAATTTTAAATGATTGCAGAACACATAACCTGTCTTGGAAAATAGTTATTTTCCTAGGCAGGAGAGGTGATTAAAGAAAAAGAAATGGGTAAAGACAGAAAACTAAAATAACTAACCATATAAATTACATTAGTAAAAACTAGTCTGCCTCTGTATGATTAGTTGAAATGTTTTAGGTTGGAAAGGGTTAGCTTAACTCAATTTCCTGAATATGGCTGGGAGATGTTCAATACAGAATAGTACATTTGAAAGATAAATCTAAGTGGGCTGAAACAATGTAGCAGCAACTACTGTGATGTTTGGTTTGGTCTTCCCTTTGGTACTTTCCTTTCATTTTAGTACTAGATCTATTTTTTTTAAAGGTTTTGGCTGTTATGAATTTCTGCAGTAGTAGTTAATGCATTTATCAGGATCCCAGACACATATGCCTGCTAAAGCCTCTTTTTTCTTTTTTTACACCAGAATCATACTTTTTATTAAATTACCTTTCATGTGCAGAAAACCATCGGATTAGTGTATAAATACTGAATCACTAGTGTGAAACTATGACCAAAACACATCCTATATATAAATGAGAAATTCCTACCCAGGTTAATAAAAGGTATGCTTGAAAGATGCCAGTACAGCTGGGCAATTTGGTAAAAAATTGAGTCAAAACAGGTTGTGTGAGAGAGGTCACATTGGCCAGCTGCCTTGGTATCATGTACACACTAGCAAATAGTGGCTATTCAGTCTGGTTACCACACACACAGGGAAGCATGGCAGACAGAACCCAGCCACCACACGCCAAAAACACAGCACAACAACATGGTATTTACTTTAACAAGCAAGGAGGAGTAATCAGGGAGGGAGGGCCAATGGGTCCTGACTCTAGGAGATGGTGGCCAAGGACATTTTACACTTCTTTTTAAGTTCCCTATAATCGATCTGGAAAATGTGAAAGGGCTGGCAGTCTTTGCAAGGTTCAGATACTATTGCACCACCTTTTCAAATAGCCCACAAGGTCTGCCAACAGTTAAATGTGAAATTTCATGTCACAGTAGAGGACCTTGGGTTCTTTCTGTATATTTGAACATAAGCATGGCTCGGCAAATTTGAAGCGGTGTTTTCTGAAAACTTTTTTTTAGCTGTTTGAGTTCTACTTGTGTTATTTTGAATACTGCCACACAAGAACTAAAAATCTCTGTCATTTCTTAAAGAGTTTAAACAAACAATATTAAAATACCATCTTCCGTCACATTGAAAGGCAGTTGGATATGTTTTTCCTCCATATTTACATATACAGAGTTCTGATCTAGAAAATCAATACAATAAACCATTTTATGTTTTAAAAACAGGCAGTCTTTGGTGACGCAAAGGCAGAGATTTTTTTTGTTACCTCCTGCCTATTTCGCTCTGTCTCATAAAGTGAATATTGTTGGCACTGTCAGAAAGTTCTAGATACTGCTCAACAGACAAAACAAAATACCCATCATAACCTTGTACCTTTCCAGTGCTCAAAAGCTGCTGCTTTTCCCCCTCTGTCCATGCCCGAATCCCCTCTTCCCCTTCTTGCAGCCTTCTTTGTTCCTTAGTCCAGGCCTGGGCCACAGCGCGCTGTCTGGCAATCTCCAACACATGATTCTTTTCCTCTTCGACAGTTGTCCCATATCGGATGTTGAAGCACAGGGCCCCATGCTGGAGCTGAATATCTGCAAACCGTCTAGTCCTTCCATTCAACACAGAAGTCATCTGGGACACAGTGACATTGACACCATTCTCCAGAATCCGCCTCCCCCCAGTGTTACCGATGAGCACCAGGTCCTCCTCCAGAGACCCAAGTTTAATGAAGTAGTGAGTGTCCCTCCCCTCTATGGTAAAATGTAGGTTTTCCAGGTAATGAGCATTATTGAGAATGGCAGCAAGCCGCCTGCTATCTTCATTGGCTACTCCTATAATATCAGCTGTTACTATGCCATCCTTGATGGCAAATTTTATACCTTTTCCAAAAACAGAAGGGACAGCAGCAAACCTTGGTTGCTTCCCTCCTTCAAGGCAATGTCCATCATTGTATCGGGGAGTCATAGGAAGTTGATCCAAGGAAATGAAATTTCTGAGCTGTTTCTGGAGCTCACACTGAATACCCAGGATAGTCTAGGAAAGAAGAAAGGCACAGTGCAAATGCAGTACAGGGTTAGACACCTGTCGTATGCTTGGTCATTGGGGAAGGGAATGGATTGCCAGGTAGCTTCCTTCTCTCTTTAAGTGATTTAAAAACAAGCCAAATTTGGAATCTCTTCATCAGAGATTTGGAAAAGAAAACACTAACAGGTGACTGATTACCCAGCATTCTAGCATGGTTGAGTTAAGCAGAAGGAAATATGTTCAAACTTGTTACCATAGAATTTCAGAGCTAGAAGGGGCACTGTAAGTGGGTCCAGCTCCCCTGAAACACAGACATTTTATTTTCTCCAACTTAAATGACACCGACTAGATGTTATTACTGGATGTGAAGTAATACATTAGGCACAGTGAGGTATGAAGAAATGCATGAGGGATAGCTCTTATTTTTAAGAGCTCATGACCTTATACATAATGACAGCAAATCAGCAAGAAATTCACAGATCTTTTTATGTGGAGTTAAAAAAAACCCTTTTTTATTTTGGCAATTTTCAAACATACTAAGAAATAAAGAGAAAAGCCTAATGAACCCCCAAGCATCCATTACAAAGTTCCAGCAATTTTCAACATTTTGCTAAACCTTTCTTGAAAGGCTTTTAATTACAAAAAGCATTTACATATTGTATGTATTTACAAAAAGGGATGAGCCTCTAGTATCTATTTAGAATTTCCTTTGCCTTATAATTTTTTAGAATTAAATTTCAAGCCCTCCCACCCAAATTTCAGTTTTGTTAAAGCCATCTTTTTTTTTTTTTTGCAAATACAGATATTCCTATTTCTTTCAATTGAAAGATGTTCCTTTTTGTTTTTATTTGTACATCATACTCCTGATGAGATCATCTGTTAAATTCTGAGTGCTTCGGTATTCCTACTTTTTCCAGAGACTTTATCCCTGTAATTATTTATTATTTTTTCCTTCATTGTGCTTGTATAAATTTTATCAGAATAATTTTATTCTGTTATCCTCATGCTCTTAAGGCACCATCCCCTAAATAATTTTACAGTTGGAAATCTGATGATTTTATGTGTGTCTTTTAATACACAATTTTCTTTATGTAGAATCCATAATTGCCCTTGGTATCCCATTTCAGAATTCTAAAGTTCAGCTCCTCTTTTCTTTTGTTTATCTATTGCAGCAATCATCAAGTAACCTGTTATTCTTTTCCAAAAGCGCCAATTCCCTGACCTTTTTCTAATGGAAGCTTTTCTTCTATTTCTTCATTAATCATGCATATTTTAGTGAATATTCCAAAAGACTCAAAAACAAGTAAGCAAGTATAGGTAAATATCATTTCATGGCATTGGATGAGCTTCTGTTTTTTCAGCTAAATAGAGATGGAAAACTTTTACTAACCTTTCCAGGATCCCACTCTTGAGTTTTTGTCTGAAGCTGTAGAAGCTCATAAGTTAATTCCAAATTTTCTAATTCTGGTTTGGGAAATCCAGGTAGTACATTGTGTAACTGGAAACCAAATAGCTCCAACCAACTCCCAATGTCTGTGAGACACAAAATTTAAAAGAAAAAAGTATAAAAAGCCCATACTTTACAACCTTTGTTGAAAAATTAAAAGATGCCCTCCTGCCTGCAATACGTTTAAGCAATGGAAAGTTAGGGATAAAAGTCCCCCTTATATGACCCACTCTAAACACATGATCCTTCCTCTACAGGGAGATCTTTCGACTCATGGATAATGCCAGAGATAGGTTCAGTTTACTGCACTGAAAGTCTTAATGTGGTAGGGGTAGTAAGGCCACGTGGACTGTGATATTAGATTTATATGATGCAACATAATCCTGATTTCTTTCTTTTATGAAATTATTTGTATAAACTTTTGAGAGTAAAAGATAGAAACAAAAGCAGCTTAAAAGGAAAGAAATAAATGTACTGGATGCAAAAGCATCACGTTTTATGCTAACTTGCACGTTTTGCCACTCTAGAAAACTAAGGAAGAGAGTGAATGCACAATAACTTGCGGGCTAACTGGCAGGAAGAGGAAGCATATATACAGAGACTTTGAGATTATGTGATAAAATAAACAGCACTGAGTTATCTCAGGTTTAGCCTAAAGTTTTACACCGTTTAAATACCTGTGGTATACTTTGCAACATCTTGAATTTTGCCAACTGGGTAGTTGTTTTCGAAGGAGTAGAGGTTGAATGGTTTAGGAAGGAGGTTCAACTGTTTCCATATGTGATGATTAGGCGTTGTCCATCTACCAGCAACAACATCATAATCCCTTTGCCCCAGGTGCACTAATTTAGTTAGAAAATCATAGAGTCCTCCATGAAAACCAATGATGACCTGAAAGTCAGGGTAAGTGTCGTGATAGATATCACCATAAGGCGTGTACAATATCTCTTTTATGACCAGACCTCGACTGCTGAACACAGCTAGTGGGGTACCTGTATTATCACAGGCTACATAATATTCTTCACCACTGCTTAACTCCATGGCAATAAGGTGACCTTGGAGATCATAATACAGAGATGTAATCTCTGAGCTCGTGTGGTTGTACAGATGAGTAACTCTTATGGGGTTGGCAAGGTCTGCATAAAAGAATTGAAGGTGCTGCCCTAGGCTGGACTTACTGGCGACACGGCGCCCAAGCCCATCATAGTAATACTGCACAGACCAGCCAGAAGCTTTATTGTAGGCTTTCTGCAGCAGACCATTAGAATTATATTCAAATACGTCATTTCCCCTCTGCCTCAGAAAGCCATCTTCATCCATTTTATACTGAATTTCTCCTAGTCTAGTGATGCGGTCTCGGAGGTCATATCGGAGAGGAGTAAGACGAGCACTATTCCCATGGCTTAAGAGGTTGATGTTTCCGTTCAGATCATAACTATAACGCCACTGGGTTTTGTCATTTACAGAAACAGTTTGAAGTTGCCCATCAGCATCATATTCATAGAAATACCTTGTTATATTGGCATCTACTCCTACCCTTATATCACATATTACCATACGGCCCATATTATCATATTGAATAGTCATCCAGTAGGCAATTGCCTTTAGGATTTCATACTGGACTTCAATGACTTGTCCATTGGCACTGAAGATCTTGGTGTGCTTCATCACTGTAGTAGTTATGACCTGATTTAAATCGTAATTAATTACACTGAATTTTCCAAACTGCTCTGTTCTACCAGAGACATCAACATATCGGTATAGATCTATGGGCAAAGGGGTCTCATTGATCACAGCTTGCATGCTGGTGACGCGGAAGTTGTTGTAGCTGTAGTCAAACCGTGCATTCACAAGACCTTCTTCACTGAATCTGAAAATCTGGCGTCCAATAAGAGGTCCTGTAGAAACCAAAATAAAAATAATGAGAAAAAAGCTAGGTGATCAATGTAGAACCATCAGAAAGGTCTAGTCTTATTTTATGCTTTTACATTCAAAATAAACTATAAGAGATTGACCTATGATATGTAATGCCTGGGTATATCATCACATATATTGTCACAGTGGTAGTCACCAAATATGGAAAAGTTAAAAATGCTGTATAGTTATAGAATAATTTAATTATAGAAACTATGGAAATAATAATAACCCATCCAGTAGCCTGGGGTGATGAAACTGATATTATGAATATTCTTTCTTGCTATAATCATTGACAAAAATGCTTTCGTTTCATTTAACCTTTGGTACAAAGTCAGAGGGTCAGGTTTTGACAAAGTCTAACATTAAAGTAACCAGATATGGGAATTTTATAAACCCAAAGGATGGAATATATTCAAAAGTTCTGACTTTTGAAGCTATTTTGTCATCAACTGAGGCTTATGGAGATTACACAGGGCTTAAGCCAGTTTCAGTGAGACTCATATCTGGCAGCTTCATCTTTGGGAAGATTTGGCGGTGCGTAGAAACGGGTATACAGTTAGAGTAGGTACTTAGATCTCAACTTTCTTGAGAGCTGAGACAAAGAGTGAGAAATGCACTGTATGTTTTTAAGGAATAAGCTTTCATGCTGAATACGTGTTTTACATTTTCAGTGGAAGATAATTTGATAACTAAAGTGAAAATTTGTTGGATCGAATGTGTATAGCTTAATGCTTCTATCTCAGACTGTGGTCAGCGAAAATTTCATAAGAAAATACTGATGTTGCTGTACACATCACCACTCTTTCACAACACACCTGTTTGCCTGTATCTGATTGTACAGATGAATCCATCATGCATCAGGTGTATTGTCTTAATCACTCCAGAAGACTCTTCGTATGTTAATGTGACCTGGGTGGTATCATAGAGAATCTCAGATAGCCTTGCTTGCTTGGTGTACTTGTATAAAACTCTACGGCCTGTCCCCAGATGCAGGGTCTGTAGCAGTCGGCCATCTCTACTATAGTCTTGGATAAAAGAAGTGCTACTGTCTGGTGGGGTGTAGATATTCCGGTAATAGCCCACCGAAAGCATGGTTTGTAAGCTGTGGCGCACCATACTAGGCATGGTGACTGAGAGCAGACAATCCGACTGGTCATACTCAAAGATGTAACGCCGCTGGCTATGTAAGAGAAGCATCACAGACTGAAAAGAGACAAAGACAGAATAGCATAATATGGACCACTAAGGTCGAAGAGATTAAAGAAAATACACATTCATTCATTCAGCACAAATTTATCGATCACTTACCTGTGCCAGGCATAGTGGCAGACCCTAGTGGATATACTAGTGCACAATAATGGTGTCTATCCTTATGGAACTTACAGTTTAATGGAGGAGAAAGACAAGTAACCAAGCAATTACAATAGAGCACAAAACATGTTGTGACAGAGGAAGTGCAAAGTGCTTATGGAAGGTGGAAGTAGAGCCCCTAACCCAGACTTAAGAGGCAAGGGAAGGCTTCCTGGAGAAAGTGATATCTGAGTTGAGACTTATGACTAGGGGTTGGCCAGATGGAGGCAGGGAGATGGGTGGGGTGGGGATAGGGAGAGATTACTTCTGGCAGAGGGCGCAGCATTATGAGGGTCTGGATATGAAAGAGAACATGGCTTTTTCAGAGAATGGGGGAAATTTTGTGTGGCCAGAGCATAGGTATGTTGGTGGGTGGTGTGGGTGTATGTGGGGGTGAAGGGCAGGAGATGAGGCCAGCTTGGTAGGCTGGCTCCAGATCACGTGGGCTCTCTAAGCCATGCCAAGGAGTTTGGACTTAAGTGTGCTGGCGACAGGGAGCCACTGAAGGGTTTTAAGCAAGCTGAGGAACAGGGCGCTTGCAGGGCTGGGAGAAACAGTCAGGTTGGTATTTTAGAAAGGTCATTGTTGCTTCAATGTGGAGATGGTTCGGATGGATGTAAACAGAGGGTAGGGCATGTCCCACATTAACTTATAGTCACTAAAAAGTGTTCATTCACTTCATATAGTAGATGTCTTCCTAAAAAGTTGTATATAAAATATTATTATTGTTATTGTTATTATTATTTTTTTAAATTCATGGTTTAACTTCATGTTTCATGTCTGAATATCAAGGGAGCAAGCCATCAAAAGTGAAAAATTCTCTGGTTATGCAACTCCTCTCCCCCAAACTCATCTGTATTTTAGGAATAGTTATTTGTTGAGGCATAATACCTAGCATGTAATAGGTATATCATAAATATTGGTTAATCTTAATTCTAATAAAATAAGCACTGTTTTAGTGAGGACTCTAATTGATCAGCATTTAAATCTTATCTTTTAATAAAAATAAAAATTGCTTGCCCCTGGAAATTCTGATATAACTTCCTAAGGGAGCTTTACCACTCCCCACTTGAGAATTACCTTATCAAGCAAAATAATTTAGTTAAGCTTTATTTTCTGAAGTTTGTGTTATGAAAACAATAAGTATTTTAAGACTTTTCTAAATGCAAATTACATAAATATTTATGAATGTGAATTACGTAAACATATGTTATGTACCTTTAAATATTCTAAATACGAAATGATATTCTAATATTGAATGTGCCTTTTGAAACTGTATATCCTCCCTACCTTTCTGAGAATTATTGATTTTGAATTGTATGTCAGCACGGTGAAGTCAAAGTCAGTGGTTATTTGCTCATTTGTTTGTTGTTTCTTTTCCACCAACACTACACATGTGGATCCAGAGGTACGTGCAAAAATCCCATCAGCTTATCTCCTGTGGACAACCCATAGCTTGCCACAGCCTACAGTCCCACCTTCGTGACCTCTGAAAACACTCCTGAACAAAAAGCAGGAGACTTGGAAATCCTGCATGGGCCTGGGGACCCGAAGGGAGAACTGCCCCCCTTGACCTAGGCAGAACTCAATAAAACCGGCAGGGAATTTTCACAAGAATGGCACAGCAGGTAGAGGGCAAGGGTGGAGAGGCTTTACACAGGAATGGGTGGAGAATGCCTTTGCATTCTTTCTAGGCTGAAAGACCAATTTCTCAGCTCCTTTCCACTCTCTTCTGTCAATCTGCCATGAACAAATGACATCTGTCACCTGCGACGCTGGCCAGGGACAAGCACCTTATGGCTCCCACACATTAACTAGTACCAGCCTGCCTGGGCCATGTCTTTTCCAGTTGCTGTACCAGCCTTGCCAAACATTTATAGCATACCGTTATTGTATTCTCTCCCCCGTTTTCATCCTCCAGCCTGTAATAAACCACTGCCTGGACACTGTTCCTAGGTGGTGCTGATGCTGAGCTATCTCGAAAGCTCCCTGGTCTATTTGAAAGCTTCCTGCCAATGGCAAGCATGTGGATGACGTGATTGGGAATCTCATGAATATAACCATTATGTTGCCAGAATACTATTTAGCTCTCATTTGGCTGCTTTTTTCACTTTGGGTGGGCATTATTTTCAGTTTGTTCAAAACAATGCTTATGAATCCATCCAATGTCCACACATCTGCTACAGGATAAAAGGCCATTTCTTATTAGTCCAAATAATAGAGTGGGAGACTTTTATTCTTTAATTCATTATAAGATCTTAAAAGAGGTCATTGTAAAGAAAAAACAAAAAAGAACAATCATGGCTGTATCCTCATTTGAACAAGAATAGAATTGAAAGTAGAAAATTGTAAAGTTAAAGCATTTGAATAACCACCAGATGGCAGTGTGGGGCCACCCGGACGCTCAAGCCAAAGACTGCATTCTGTCCCTCTAGGCAGCCTTTGAACACTAAAGAGGCAATTTCGTGTAAAGGTACAAGACTAAAACATCTTATTAAATGATTATAAAATATATTTAAATGCATTTTTAAAGTGTGGTTTGTAAGAATGATTTTAGGAAACTGAAAGATTTACATTTACTGTAATACGACATTTTAGCCCCACAAGTCTTCAAAATATAATTAACTCAGGGAAGTCTCATAAATCAAGACAGAGAATTAATGACCACATAGAGAAAATTTAAAAAACAATAATTGATTTTTTTAATAGAGAAGAGATCATTTAAGCAACCACAGCCATTACCCAAATAATCATTTTTCTCCTAATGGCTACAAACCATTGTGCATTAAAATGATATGCATAACTTTCACTTACTCTAGTGGAAATCAAACCGTTTTTATAAAATGTCTTCATGTTAAGGTGAAAAATCTGCTGCTTATTTTTAATATATCATAGTCTAGGCATGGCAAACAAATTTACAGCCGTAATACCAGAAGTATTTGGGTTGTAAAAAGAGAAATACATTTTAAAGTTTGAGAATTCTTACTTTAAAATATACTACAAGAACCAGACTCTTTGTCCCTGATCTGCCCCTGTCATAGTGAAAGAATGTGCCAGTAAAGGCCATGTTGAAGAGGGGACTGGAAAGAACACAAGGAGACACAGAGCCTCATCAAGTCACTGAAAAAGTTACATGTAAATCACATTCTGGTGAATTCAATCTTCTTTCTCTCTTTTTTCCCTAAAATCATAATTTCAAAGATGTTTTAATTTCCTTCCTCCTTTTTGTTCTTTCTTGTTTTGATTTACCTTCAAGTGGCAGTAAGTGCTAGCTAGCATTTAAATTCTCTGCTTGGGTGCTTTATATTGTTATTTTATTTAATCATCACATCTATTGAGTGAATTAGTTATTACCACTGGTAATAATAACGTTCATAAAATCAATTTCATGATAGATGATTTCTGAAAAGTAAAGAACAATTCCATAATCATGTGCTTTGAAGGTTCTGAGTTTTGCATAATACGATTGTTTAAATCAGGGGCTACCCTTTTAATTAGAGAACAAATCAAACATGAAATCAAGAAAGGCACAAAAGTCAGCTAAGGGCACAAATGATTTGGCTTGTCTCACTGGTCAGTAAACTAGTTTTTGGAAGTCACTGGGGCTTTTCTCAATATATTATTCTAGGTCAGTAAAGCCTTATTTCTGTCGACTACAGACACTGACAGTCTCACAGAGTGTTTTTTCTTTTTTAAGAATTATTGCCAGCTAAGTTTCTATAGCAAAGAGAACTCATGAGAAAAATAATTAAAAAAAAAGAACTCGTGACGTTTGCTTCATGTGATTCTTTGCTCAAGTAAATTTGATGAAATAATCAGCTAATTCAGAAAAGAGAAGCAATAAAATCTCCTCACTGGTGTCAGAGAAGAGGCTAAATAATTGCATGCAGGACCAAAATTTAAGTTTTCAGTTGGCTCTTCTGTTATTTTATAGACAGCCTAAAGAGAAAGTCTTATAAGACTTGGATGTGACTGTCTATAGGCAACTAGCTCAGCTGACCAGTCTCTGGTGCTAATGAGGTTGGGGTTATGAGTTCGAACCCAAGTATGCTCCTAAGGAGTCTTGGCTACTTCACCAGTCACATGGAGGACCTGTGGAAGGATCAGTGTAAACCCATCCTCATTCCTGGAAAACTAACTCAGCTAATATTCTGTTAATGATCAGTGGCACCTTTTTTTCATATGAAGGTCATCAATATATGCTTTAGAAACACTTTGCATATGTATACATACCACTAAATATTTGGATTCAGTTAGTGTTGTGACAAGTTTGGTACTTTGTAGACAATAGTCATAGGATTTTGCCAATCATTTTTGTTATCAAAATTCAAAAATAGGAAAGACTTTCTCTATAAGATTCAGATTTTCCCAGTGTAGAGGATAGATGATAAATTTGCTAGATTTCTTCAGCAGAAAAGGACACGGGTGGATACAGCAAAGGACTCTTGCTTTTTACTCTGGCTCCCAAGTGAACTCTGCTTTATCTTCTAAGTGTTGCTAACTTGGTAAACTTTCCAGCGACTGATTCTGGGAAGTAGTAAAATAGTTTTATAATGACATACAACCACAGAAACACTATTTTTTTTTTAAACTTTGGGCGGTGTATCTGAAAAGCTTGGCATTATCTGGTGCAAATAGTAAAATTTTGCCACATGAGCTATAAACTTCTATGACTTTTCTCAGAACTTCTAGGGGTTACCTTGTGCTGATTACCTTTGAATTCTCAAAGGAAAGCATTTTTTAATTTCCCCGGAAATTAATTCAGGACTGATGAATTCAGTTGAAAGGATATATTTGGGCAAAAAGAGACAATACCTTAGGAGATCAGACATTGAGATGGCAGATAGAGATCAATTACTCTTTTTGTCCTGTGGTACTGATCTGTCCAGAAATCCTTCTTATGTGTAGGGGCTGATGTTAGACAAATGGTTCCTGCTGTGGGATTAAAATCCTTTTCTAACCTTACCAGACAAAGGCCAGAAGCTCTTATTATGGGTGTTTCTGGTGATTCACTGCACACAAAAGACTATTACCAATGATGCCCCACTGTCACCATTCTCTTGGGCTGATTACTTTTGAAAATTAGTCCTAAATGTATACAACTGAAATATCACTGACAATCCTAACAAAATTAGAATTCCTTATCCTCTGGGTAAGAGGCTTTTCACCAGAGCTGAGATACATTAACACACAATTTGATAATGATTTTCTAGCTATTTTCCCTCAGTATAAGCTCTCATAATAGTAAAGATACCTTTTCAAGAGCATGAACAAATATGTTCAAATGAGGAGAAAGCTAAGCCATTATCCTGACTTCAGTTTGAAAGAGTGCTTGGCAGAGTGTGGGATTGGGGAAAATTTTTCAGCTGAAAAACAGCTTATCCTTATAGGTTCACCAATTTTTTTTTTCTTCTACGGAACAGAACAGCTAGAACACAGACTTTTCTTCTGCAGGTCCTCACCAAGGTGGGTGATACTTTCCAATATTCTCATTCAGAAATTCAAAACTATAGTTTTTTTCCCCTTTGTACTTACCTTCTCTAAGTATGTATAGCTCCAAATTTTCCCATCAGCCCAAGTTCTTGAAATTATTTTTCCACTCTGGTCATACTCCATTTTTTCATTCCATGTCCCTCTTTGAATAAATGTCACCAATCCCGAAGGTGAATATGTGATGTTCACTTCATTATATCTGCTTACGGGAGACCAAAGAACAGGTCGCCCAGTCTGGTCATAAAGAATTCGAAGGGTGAATTTTCGATGGTCGTCATAGATCTTTCCTGTGCGGGTTATATGATCAAAGTCTATGGAGAGCAGGTTTCTATTATGGGCCTATAAAAAAGAGATAAAAAATACATTTGGTGCACTGCTTTGGTTCTCTTCAGCTAGTGTATTCACAATCACGAAGCCTTTCCTGATTCTCCGATGATGGGTTCTCTCTCGCCTCTGAATTCTCACGGCTTCACGTTCCTCAGATGCTACTTATCTTTATTCCTCCACTAGGGTGTTTGCTCCTATAGGGTTGGGGCTATGTTTTAATTCCTGGGAAGGTACCTGGCATATTCTAGACCCTCAACATCTGGTTGTTGACTGTTTTTTTCCCAGCTCAAGCCTCAAGTGCCCTGCCACTATTTTATATGAATCAGATGCCTACTAAGGAGTGGGACTTCCTTCTTCCTTTTCACCAGTGAAGTGGCTAGAACACAGAATGGTGAATTATTTATGCGACTAGAAATCTAAAAAACGTTCTACAGTGAGCCCCCTCTAATTTATACAGAGATTCCTTTCTTTGGCTTCCTTGCTCAGCTGGGCTTGGAGGTATATGACTTCACACCTATTACAGGGGAACTCAGTGATGCCCCCTAGTGATGGAACCCCACTCAACAATATTTTTGGGAGGCCAGCAGGTAAATGTGGTAGGTATTGGTAAATCTCCCAGTTGCAAGGATGGAATTAAATTTGGATTCCAAGTTTAGAACAGTACTTTGGCTTGGTTCTGGTTCTTGGCTTCTTCTACAGCATGCTAGCATTCTGCATGGGCACCTCAAAACTTTGTAGTTGTCCCAGAGTGAGTCTGATTCAAAGGACCTTGAATTCCATGAAAGACAGCACTCAATGGTGCCTGACTCTGATGAAATTCAGCTGGGTCCATAAGAGATAACCAAATAACTAAATGACTTAGTAAAAAAGTTTAAAAATGAGCAAAAAGACTTTTATTGGGTTTTCAAAGCAATTGGACGACGGACCTGATTTTTCCCACTTTTCAGCTAGTAGTGTCAGTGTTTGGTAGACCCACCAGTAACTTCTGCTATGGCTAGCTGATTATAGCACAACCACCTAGAAAGTGCAATATTCAAATGGTTTTTTTGTATTCCAGAAAAAAAGTTGCTGTTCTTGAGTTTAGTCATTAATTGGGTTCAATCCCTGCTGGCCAGTGTGCTAAAGACTCTGTGGAAGAGCGGAGTTTTGAAGGAGTAGGTAGAAGGCTCAGGGAAGGGCTTTTAAAATTAATTTTTAAAAAATTTATTTTCGTTTAGTTCAGCTTAGTTAAGTTTTAGTTTTAGTGGATTTTCTGTTTTATTATAACTTTTTATTCTGAAATAATCTGATTCACAAGAAGTCGCAAAAATGGTAGAGTCACCATGTACCCTTCACCCCAGCTTTCAGGGGACAGAGTTTTAATTTGGGTGGAGAGAGTCCAGGCATATCTGGTAGGAACAAAGGCAAGTATGAAAAAGGAGAGACTTTGAGAAGTATAAATAGCAGTGAACCAGTCAAGAGACATTTAACTTGTTGCACGTTTGGACACCAGTCATTTCTTCTATCTGGGCCTTAATTGTCTTATCTATGAAATGAGAGTGATGTTACCACTCTACATAACAAAATTATGCTAAAAATTAAATGATATTGCATATACAGGTACTTGGTAAACAAACAAAGAAGTTGTAAAACAATATTGGTAATTGTTATTTTTCCAATATAATGATTACTTTTCTCATCTGATTTAGGCCTTTGAATAGGCCCATGTCAGACTCTGAGGTGACTGTAGCTTAGTGTACTAGATTTATATCTGTAAGAACTGTCAACGTGATTCCAAACAGAATGTTAAATATCTGGTTAATGAGATAGGGGGAAAAACTAATATTAGGGTTTGGCTACATTAATCAGAGTTGGACTAAACCAATTCACTAGCTATTCAACTAAATTTTATGTTAATTTTTAACTTTTGTGGTCAAGAATCCTTTTAAATACCTATGCACTGTGTCCCCAGAAAAATGCACATGAATAAATGCATACGTGAACAATTTTGATGTAATCTCAGGGGGGCTCTGAACCCTTCTGAAACCACACTTGAAACCTCTAGGGGTCTCAGGAGTCCAAGTTCAAAATCTTGGTTCAGAAAGAGTTTTATCTTAGTGGCCTAGATAAGTGCAAAGCCAATATTCTCATATCAGACTCTGGTCTTCTCTTGCTCAGTAATCTTGTGCACTTGGCCTTTTAAAGTAACCTCCCCTATCTCTAACCATGTCCCCATTATAGAAGATAACTTTTTCATTGCACAAGAATTGGAAAATAGAGAAATGTACAAAGAAAAGAATTATCTGTAATCCCATCCTCCACTGAGAATCACTGTTAATATTTTGCTACATTTCATTCCATTTACCTTAATTTTTTGCATAATCTCTGTCCATACATTTAAAACATATAACTAAGATTGTATTTAAAGTTTTGTGTCCTAATTTTTCAGTTAATGTTTTATCTTCAGAACGGTGTTTGGATGTATTGTCCCCTCCAGAACTCATGTGGAAATTTGATCCCCAACGTGGCAGTGTTGGAAACTGATTGTGTCATGAGGGTGGATCCCTCATGAATGGATTAATGCTCTCCCTGGGGGAGGGAGGATTAATGAGTGAGTTCTTCCTCTATTAGTTCCCATGAGAGCTGGTTGTTTAAAAGATCCTACACCTTCTCTCTCTCTCTCTCTCTCTCTCTCTCTCTCTCTCGCTTCCTCTTGCCATGTGATCTGCTTGTACCTGCTGGCTGCCTGCCACTTTCCACCATGAGTAGAAGCAGCCTGAGGCCTGTGCCAGATGCAGCTGTTCCATAATTGTAAGCCAAATAAACCTTTTTCCTTTATAAATTACCCAGTCTCAGGTATTTCTGTTATAGCAGTACAAAATGGACTAAAACATCATGTTATTAAATTTTCTTAAAATATGGCTTTTATTGGTTTCATTCTATCTTACTACATGATAAACATTTATCTATTCTCCCATTATTGGAAATTAGAGTTTTTGTTTTCCATTTTTCTTTCATATATCATATTTTTTTGAACATTTTTGCTAATGAATATTTCCTTAATACAGAACCCTATGAGTGAAACTACTGAGGTCAAATGAGAAGAGCTCATTGAAAGACTCCTGATACAACTTAATAGTGAATGAATGTTTTATAAATTCACATTCCCATTAATTAGGAGAGGGAGAGCCCATCTTACTAGCATTGACTTAATACAATTAGTAAACTTTTCCCAATATGAAAGTGGGAAAATGGTATATTATTGTGGCTTAAATTTGAATTTATTTGATTACTAGTGAAGTCGAGCCTTTTTAAACATCTATTGGCCACATGTATGTCTTCTGTGAATTGTCTGCTCATAACATTTGCCAATTTTTTATTGGGGTGTGGCACTTTGCTTTTTAAACCTCTTTTGGTTCTAGTTTCTTCGTCAGTCAGCTAGGGCTAATGATAGTCCCTTAATTTTGGACTTCTGCCAAAAAGGACTTATCAAATGTTCTATGCCATGAATTCTATCCAGAAGACTAGTGATTAGATACTCAAATTATTTGGGGGGAAGTGCTGTTAGTCTCAGGGATAGGTTTAGCTCAGGGAATAGAGCCACAGATTGGGAATCCTGACTCTTTAAACCATCTGTAGCCAATACATGCAGTGTTGTACTGCATAAATATACAGTAACCTGCTGTTATCAACTAAAAGGTGATAGAGAAGCACATATTTCCTGTCTTTTGATAGGCAGCATTTAGAAGCCTGTAGGAAACCAGGTGTTCTTTTTTCAACTACCCTTCCTGTGGTTTTATAGCCACATATCTCCAACTGTAATACTGTTCATTTACAATAGCTGTAAAATATACATGTACTCCCAGAGACAGTTGTAACTGTTACAATTTATGTTATAATGATAGTTAAAGAGCCAAAATAACAAGTGATTTCCATTTCAACTAAATTTGTGGTTTTATTTGTTTGATAGATTAAGTTTACTGCTCAAGAACACATTTCTTAATAAAGTCATTACAGCTACACAAGCAGGGATCACTGTTTAAAATCCACTACAAAGCAAGCTGAGGAAAACTCTGCCTAATGTTCTCTGCCCATCAAAGCTTCTGTTTCTGGATAATGCATCCTGATATTTCGATGCTGCTGAAACACTTGTTTCAAAGGCAGGTTTGGAAGCTAATGTAAAATTCGGCTGCTAAGAGCTGAAAGGGATGAAGAAATCAAAGATGCCACAGGTTCCTTCTTGAGTGTCCAGTGGAAACCATGTGTGAGAAGCCTAGGAAAGAGAACACTTTTCCAGGTGAGCTCTCCCAACCTCCTTCTTGTGTGCCTATGTGCCACCAGCCTCTATGGCAGGAATCAGAATGAAGCTGAATGCCACTGACTGCTGGTGTCATGGGCAAGGTTGGGAAAGCTCTACATTTATACAGGTGTTGGCTTTCCTGAAAGATGATAGCACTGACCTAAGTGTGGGCCATTGATCCTTATTTTCACTCTTTCTGCAAACAGTCTACACTAATCCTTCCCCTGGCAAAGACAGGGGCAAAGAAAAAGAAAGGACTGAAATTTGAGAATAACCCCAAGATAACAAGCGTCTCTTTGGACAGTTGCTCTTGAACAAGAGACCTTTGAGACTGATGAGCTGCATGTTGTGGTGAGAAAGCTGAACTTAGGAATTTTTTTTTTAAATAGGGGAGGATGTATATATGCTGTAATTTACCCTTTAGTTTCCCGTAAGTTTTTTTCAGCTGTACTAAGGAAAAGTAAGAAGGGCTTGATTTTTGCTCAGGAGAGGAAAGAGGGAAGAGTGTGCTCTGGAGAGCCATGGATAATGTTGCCTCCCCTTGGAGCCCTTTTCTGCTCTTTCCTAGGAGTTTGTGTTCTAATTGCTCAAGAGAAACTCCTCTCACGCTTCCAATTTGAGACTCATTCAATTAGTAAGATAATAATACAGTAGGTTGATCTAAAGGCAATTGCTGATGTTTGACTGTTTTTGGCCTACACAAAGGGCAATTTGCTATGGTTCAACTGACTAGACACACACACAAATCGTGCTGAACTCTGAGCTATGATCATGGCAGTTGATTTTCTTTCCTCTACAAGGAAGAGAAGACTGAATTTTCAAGGACACTGTCTAGCATTTCAGCTAATAATACAACTGAGTTACCCATTTAATTTTTGCTGAAGAAGTCAGAAGGTGAATAAGTGAGATGGGCCAAATAGCCACGTCAGAGTTTGGAAGATGTACTGCATTTAATTTTCATGAAGTTATGAGAATGGATAGAAAAGTCACAGCTGATTTTAAAGTAGCACATGCTACTCTACTCTCACTAGTTTTAAGGTGCTCAGTACTTGATTTTTTAAAATCAACCACTGCATTAATTCCACAGATTTTATTATTTATTGATATCTCTAGAGTGACAATCAAATCTTACTTAGGCCCGCTTTTATTTCACAGAGTTGCCTATAAATGAACAGGGCATATATTCAGTGTTAGTATCATCCTATAATATTTCATTTGAAATTTCCTTTTTTCTTTTTTACTGCTAAGACATTCCCTTTATCTTACTGGACTACAAAATCTTAGTGCCAAAAGGGATCTTAGGAAATGTGCTATTGAGCCAGACTGCCTGGGTTCAATCCTGTCGTCACCATTTATTAGCTGTGTGACCTCTCTGTGCCTCAGTTACTTTATCTGTAAAATGGAATAATAATAACAAACCTACCTGATAAGGTGTTATGAGTAGTAAATGAGTTAATATATGGCAGTACACATAGTAAGACCTCAAGAAATGTTAGTTGCTGTTATTCTGGTTAATGGTAATAATACTGCTAATAAAGGAGACTGCACAGTCCATACGTCTCATTTCATAGATGAGAAAAGTGCAAAATTATGGGCATACCAGTTCTTTCTCAAAATCTTAACTCATTCTTCTCATCTGACTTCAGTCATATCATTTAACTTGTTAATTTGCTCTTGTTTAAGTATGTTCTTGTTGATTAATTCATCTGTGTAACCATACAACTGATAGTTTTAATTTTTTAATGCCAAATCATTAATGCTCATACCTGTATATAGGTGAAATTGTGTGTGAAATACTTTTTTTCTAGTTATTTTAGTGGGGATGACGCAAGATTAAGAAAAATATTCTTTTCTATGATTCGAAGCACTACAGATATATTTTTAAAATAGATCAATCTGTCTCCAAGAAGGCTCCCTATTTAAATTTTCACAAAACGAATGCCTCCACCAAACCTGGAAAGAAGGAAGTTAAAATATTGTGCAGCTAATGAACATCCCGTAGCTGAGGGCTCTGTCAGCAAAGGCGATTTCTGAGAATGGAGGGAGATGCTGGAACCCTCTTGGCTACCTCCTAAATGCTCCATCACTTGTCAACCTGGGACCCTATGTTTCAACTGGGCTTCTTTTCCTGTTCAGAGCTCAGCTCACATATAAACATTCACATGCTGCATTTAAAAACCAATCTACCCTATTGCCAGTTATCTTTGCATGAAGGAAAAAAAAATCAGTTGTGAGGGTTTTAGATTAGTCTTTGCTTCATTTTGCTTGAAAACACATAATCATCCTACTTGGTTTTATGACTTTGGTTTGAAGTGCTAAACTCCTTTCTTTCTTTCTTTTTTTTTTTTTTTTTTTTAAGTAAAGGAGGCTGCTGCAGTTCCGGGGTTTTGCTGTAACCTTACAACTCAGTCTGCAAAATGTTATAAAGAGCTCTGGGATTCAATGCTGGGATAAGTCTCATATGACAGATTATTATCCACAGACACAGAAAGGTGAAATCTGGATGTAGTTCCTAAACCAGTTTGCTTTTGGTGAATGTCCAATTCTTTTACAGTTGGCTCTATTGTTATCTGCACTCTAATTTCTCTATTGTCCAGGGAAATGTATTTATGGGGACAGATTGATGCAGCAGATGAGAAGATACATGGACTGGATGCAAAAGTACTTTGCAAGGAAGATGATTCAAACACAACTCAGGTTGGGAGGAAATGGATTTTTTTAAATAAATGAAATTTCAGGATGTTAATGTGATTTATTTCACTTAATGGAGCTGATGAAGGATGGCCCAGAGGTAACAAATCCCTTGCCTGCTCAGGCTGAGCAGGTTATCATGTTTCCCAACAATTTCACTCCCTCACCTTGAAGAGGACCCTGACTATGTACAAAAAACAATCACTGATCATTGGAGAAAAGCAACGCTTACTGCTTTCTCTACAAGGAGAGGCCTATCCCTTTCTGATTTTTTTCTTTCCAGCTAGAAGGTCTGGGGTAGGTATAATCGGTAGCGTTTTGGAACATCTTACCAAATGGGCTTTTAAATGAACCTGTCATTTTGTGCCTGAACAATTAGTGCTTTATGACCTGCTGTCCGAGCACATTTGCAAATTACAATCACACTTTTGTGTGGGTTTTCGAAGAGGAGCCCCCTTTCCCACAGTACAACAGGGTTTTCTACGTTGTGTGACTATCTGAAATTCTGTCTCAACAGCTCTGGAATGACAGCTTCACCAGGAGAAATAAATGATTCAGTCTAAGGTATCGAGGTACTTGGGGGAATCAGAGAAGCTTATTCTTTACACATATTCTTACTAATGGGTCACTGCATATTTGGCCCAGGAAGAGAGAAAGTTGTCATTCACTTGCCCCTTGAAAGCTACCAGAAGCGAAGAGGCACCACGTCTTGAATAATAAAGTCAGTGGAAAAAGAGAATTTTTTTGTCAAAATTGGATTTTACACCTACCTTTTGGGAGCATATTCATTCCACTAAATTGGATATGCCTGATCTGGGGAAACCAAGGTAGCAGTATAAACCAAAATCCCTAAGAATGGGAGAGCAGGTAAGAATTAACCAGTTAAACAGCCTCCCTCCTCCTTTTGCCTCCTTCATGCTTTCCCTGCCTGGAGGCCAGCCAGTTGTCCTGCACCACCCACACTTGCCAGTACATTAGAGTCGATTATTTGTCTCTTTTTGTCAGCATTGAAATGAGGAGTCAGGCCCTGCCAAGGTGGCTCCACTGAGTGGGGCAATGATTTATAGATTAATTATATTAAGGAACAAGGCAACACAGCATGATGCAGTGGAAAGGGTGCTGCGCTAGGTGAAGACCTGCATTTTAGCCTGGGCTCTGATCCATAATAGCTGTTTGACTTTGGGCAAAGTAGTTAACCTCTCTGGGCCTTAGTCTTCTTATCTGTAAAAATTGCGAATAACAATAATTGATGGTTGTGGTGATCAAATAAAATCCTGGCTATGAAAGCATTTTGTTAACTCTAAGGCACTAAACATATGTAAAGGATTGTTACTGTTATTGGACTTCTAGGGGCACGCACAGTAACACCACTCAGCCAGTAAGGTGCTCCATTCTTCAGCCCCAGGACCTCAGGGAGTACCCCAGAAGTGACACAGAGGAAAAAGTATTAAATTTGTTGCACTTATATTCCAGTCCACAAATCTGCTCGACTATACCACAGGATGGGAAATGGGTCAAATTATTATTATTAACTAAACACTTTACTCCTTAACACTATAGAGCTCCCAAATGTTTTATGACAATTAGCTTTTCAACATTAAGAACGATTTGGAATATGGGATGTAAATTACAGTTTATCGTTTCTCTCCATTATCTGTGCATATGGAGGGGAGAAAATAGGATGGGTTATCCTAAAGAATGGAAAATCTCAAAGTCACATAGTATATGATTTGGTTCATAATGTTTTATTGAGGCTATAAGCTGGGGGAAGCACTAAGAAATCACTTATTCAATATAATTTTTTGTGATGAATCCATAAGGTTGATAAGCCATATGTAGATAATCCTTACTTTTCTCTAGTACTACATTTTTATTTCACAGGTTAAAAAAAAATCAAGACATTTCTTAAGCCAGTTGTAAAACTGTGTATGAACACCAGGTCATCTAACTTCCCTGTCCAGGATTCCACCCAGGAGATCCTATTTTTTGAACTCTGATGGAAAGCCCTACTGCTACCTGCACAGAGAGGTTTGATTATTTGAACTGGTTTCACTTCTCAATTCAGTGGCATACCTGGTACCTATTGTTTTAGAGACTTGTCAATAGAATTGAAACATACAAATTGACTTGTGCACATAGACAACTTTAGTGGTGGTTACAAAAAACACCCACTGAAGTCTGTGGGTATGTAGCACCAATAGAACTGATTGAAAAGTGAGCACTGTTGTAGTTTATTTTCTTCATATCAAGCCATGTGACTGGTTTGACTGCTTCTCCTGTAATTGGGTGGTTGTTTGGCAGTTGCATTTGCATAGCCTTAAGGTTACCGAATTAGTACTGGAGTGAAGAAAATGCAAGCATTCCTGGTACCCCAAGCTTGACACAGGTGCTCCAAGCAGGCCTGGCCTCAATAGTGCCCGGTTGTTTCCTGCAGGGTGGCAGTTGCTCTAGGGCTGATATTGAATGTTACTATATTTGGAAAGTTGGTCACGTCATTCTAACATTGGTAATGTTCAAGAAGGGACAGGTAGACAGAGTGCTGTGGTGTTTGTAGGCTTCGTGTGCTGCAGAAAAGCAATTTTGACAGAGATCTCTGGTTAACTGTGGTGAACTGTGTTTGGTAAGGAGTAAAAACTCCCAAATCTTTAGTTTCCTCCAGGCAGCTCTCTCTGAACACCCCAGCCCAATTTCAGTAACTTGTCCTTTACCCCTCTGGCCCTTAATATATATTCACGGTAATGATATAATTCACTGATTTTTCCTTTTATCTTGCTGTTGTCCAAATGTTGCCTTATGTCTCACATCCTTGTCTGTGTGCCTGCCTGTTTTTTTCCAACAGTGATGTTGGTACTGTTCCAAAGCAGGGACCTGGGTCAACCTGGTGGACCAGATATGTATCTCCAGGGCATGATGCCAGGGGCACGGGAGGGCTTCCTGACTAAACGTATTTCTCTAACCAGACTTTTTTGGTACTTGAAATTGCTACTATTAGAGTGCTTTAGCTGGGTAATGACAAAGAAAGCTCCTATTAGAATGCTCATTTAAGGATACTGAACCATTATCAGCCATTAGCACCCTCTCTTGAATTAATATATCATATGAGCTAGTCAGTCACCTAGAAAAAGCTTTGCTGAAATGGGACTTCAGATTAGGGAAGCTCTGCAGTTAAAAAAAAAAAAAACAACCTTAAAAGTTCTATGTCTTGCATAAGGTCAAGCCTTACCCTCAGCCTCCTTTCAAAAGCTGAAATGTTGCCTTTGTTTTGCTCCTTCCTCTGCCGCCACTCGATGAGGTTTGCATTGTGTTCTCCAGGCAATGAGATGTTGCATTTACCCAGGGTGGGGTTGACTGCCCCCGCCAGGATGTGGGGCTCTGAGCTGAGACTGATCTCCATCCCGCTGGCAAAGGTGACACGTAGGGAACCATCCGGACTCACCCGATAGGTACTCTGAGTATTTTCTGTGGACAGAAGAGCAAAGGAGGAAGAGGGGGAAGAAAGGGAAGAGCAGGAAGCAGGGAAGAGATAAATTTAGCTTGCGGAGGCCAGTTTAGAAAGGGAGGAGCAGATGGGGCGCTTGGACCTAACTGCCTTCGGGGTTAGACCACCACTCTGACAGGTGGATGCGTGCTCTGTCCATGTGGGGCTTGTTATTCTCACAGCTGAGGTATCTTGTTTGTTGGATAAAAGACTCCTGTCTAACACTTCAGGCTGTTTTTGTTTTTGCTTCTTCATTTTTAAAGAATTCCCTCACAAACTCCCTCTGTGACTTGTTGGATCAGTTTGATATGCTGGGAGCTAGAATGAAAAGACTATGAAGTTTCGACTCAGCGGCCTTACCACCTGGGGACACCATCACAGTTGCTGTACCCCACAAAGTGATATTAAGTGATATTGTACCCCACAACTGACATTAGTTGGTACTGTTCCTCTTAGAGTGCCTGGTCTCACAACCTAACAACAGAATGAGTCCATAATCATGGGGTGGAGAGAAAAATTTTCTCTGTGTCCACTTCTTCTCTAGCTTCAGAGGTATTCCTTTCAAATCCTTCCTTCCTTCCTTCTTTTTCTTCCATTCTTTCTTTTTTCCTCTCTTTGAATAGAATGAGCTTTTAATTCTTTCATTTCACTTATATTCTTGCTTGATGTATGTGTGTCTTAATTTGTCCTTTTTGTTCCCCCATGTCAGCATTGATCTAGAATGCTAAGATCAGATGGGGGACAGACTCCATTTCTTTAACATAATCTAGTAATCCCTAAAAGAGCTTTACAAGTAGCTGGGCATTGGGAAACAACTTGATAGAAAAGCATATTTAGCAGGGATTTAACCTCATAACTCCCAGAGATGCAGCCCAATCTGTTGATATGTGAACTTGTGAAAAGTATGAATTTGTCTGGTGTTCAGCCTCCATAGCTGGAAAATAAAGAGAAGAATCCATGTTCTCAGCCAGAGGTGAATTCTAGTTATTAACTGTGTGTACAGGTTTGTGATGTTAAGATAGGTGCTATTACAGTCAGGTGAAGTAGGAAACATTCTTACCTTGTTTTAAAATATATATGGTACTAGTTGCTGTCAAGTTGGTTGACATGAGGACATTTTCGCGGTTGGAAGTATCTAGCTCCACTTTTGTCAGCTTCTCGAGGTCACTGTGGAAGCTGCTGACCTCTCCGGTGGGAAATGTTGCATTGGTCAGATGTCCCTCGGGGTCATACCTGAGGAATGTAACCAATCCCAATTTTGAAGCCTCTCGACAGTGATAACAGGCCTTTGCAAAATAAAAATCACTTGGCAGCTAATACAGTTTAACTTTGAGTGATAACAAGTATTATTAACCTTGTTCAATAAGAAGACAAAGGTCAGAGAGATGATTAATCAAACGAAGGTATTTTTTGCAGGTTCTGAATTCTTGATGACTTCCTTGAGCTGTGCTGTTTTACAGAAAAAATATATCTGGTAATGAATCACCAGGGTGGAAAACTGATTTATGAATCATGTCCTGCTGTGTGCAATGTTGCAGGGAGGCCTCCATTTGCAATTTGGTTAGATCCCTTCAGCTGTGATGGATCACAAAAACCAGCAGAGGGTGGTGTTGTCAAAGGAAAAGGAGGCACAACAGGGCCCTCAAAGCCAATAAACTGACTTTGCATTATGATGGGAAAATTATAATTTGCTGCTGTTTAAGTTGCCAAATTTGAAATGAATGAATCATTCTTCCAACAAAATGAACAGGCACAGAGGATAATGGAAACGCGTTCATTAAAACGTTCTGGAGCCCCCCGATCTTGGTGTCACTTAAATTTTTAAAAAACCTTTTTAGAAGAGTACATAATGTTTTGTAATTTGCCCACATGAGTAAGATACAAAAAGAAATAATTACCTGGGATAATAAGCAATAACCTATATCTAGAAATGTAGCCTAGTGAGTTTACTTTTTTTTTTAAAAAAAATTAGAATTATTGGCAATCTCACTGTCCTCCAAATGGAAACTGCTTCCCTGAAGGCTTTTGATGTGGAGCTGTTCTTTTATTGCCAATAGAACCATGAAAAATAAACACTTCATTAAAAGTAAAGACATGCACTTGGAAACCCATTACTGTTTTCTTTTCAAGTTGCAAATTACAAAATATTTAAACGCTTTCATTTGCTTTTAAAATGTTAAACAATTATATTCTTCTTACCCAAAGTGAGCAGGATACAGCCTGGACACAATGGTGGAGTCTGGCTCTACTAACCTTCCCCCAACAATTATGCAAAATGGCACAGTAATTCATTGTTAACCCTCCAGGTTTTAAAGAACTCAGCCTAGGCAGTCGGTCAAATTTTAAAACTTCTACCAACCTTTGGTAGGCTTGGAAAAGGAGTTGGACTGTATTTTATAGGACAGAACTGAACTTGAGGCTCTACACAATGACCCTCCAGTTCAGTGTACACACACAGACACACATACGAGGTCAAAAGAGTCATGTATGTGAATAAAAATAAACAAATAAGTCATTTGACATCACAGTTAATGCCAAACCCTAGTTGTTTAATTGGATACCCTCTTTGTTTAAATGGATTTGAGTCAAAATGGTTGGCTTGTTGCTACTATGCAGCTAATGACTCATTATCAAAGAAAGGCTGAAGGGTGCTGTCTGTGCTTGGGTTAATGGTGAAATCCTTCCCTCTGCCTGGTCTGTTTGCCCATGGACTTTTCTGGGGCTCTGTGACTGCAAGAAGCAGCCGCTGGTGAGAAAGGAGCATGGAAAGGCTTGAATGCCCAGTACAGCCCGAATCTTATTTGCCTGGTCTCTTCCAGAAGAGGAAAACAATGCCCAGCCTTTATTATCCCAAGGTATCAACCCTCTTTTCCCTGCAGGGAGGAGTTTCCAGACAGCAGACAGAAGGACGACACTGTGGCCCCAACAGCCTGGATTACGCAGGCGGTTCCTCTCTGTTCCATATTCAGCACCAGCAACTCTGCCCAATTGGTTTCCCTTTCCTGATTTCTAAGGGGTTTCCTCAACCCTCAGCAAGATCACTCTTTGTCATTTCTCCAGGAAATCTGACCTAAGATGCTACGGATGCAGGTTCCCAGTGGGTTTTCTAGCTTGGGGGCTGTTTCCTTCTTTCTCAGTCACACAGCCCCTTGTTTCAAAGCAAGATTTCATATAAAGGTGAGAGCAGTGGTTGCATCCACTTATCACAACAAGATAACAAGATAAGATACCAATTGAGCCATCCATGTGTACAAGGGTCAAAATTCCCAACGAACCTTAGCAATGGCTGTGGATAAATTTGGTTTCCTAAACCTCCCAGCAAACACCTTTTAAGCTAAGTCATTGGTGCTCTTTGAGATACGTCTTACGGCTTACTCCTAAGGGCACAGACACATTCCTATATATTCTGCTCCCATCCCTACTCCTCAAATTGATAGAACTACATCTGGAGAAGAAAGCTAAAGAGTCCTGTATATGACTGTAATTACCCAGATAGACCTAGCTGGGAAGGTGCTTCCTGGTCCTTTTCTGAAGGAGGCAATGGTGTTGGAAATAATGTATCATTTCCCACAGGTCTATCCAATGGCTGGGTATCTAGAAAGTTATGTTGCCTCGTTTTCTTTCTGTGACTGAATAGGCATCCTCATTTGAAAGTATACATTTGACTGCAATTCTATCATAAAAAAAGCACCCCCCCAACACACTTATGCACCACAATTCTGCTAGCCACAGTCAAAGCAATAGTGTTCAATGGTGTCTGCAGTGTGGTGTCTGTTATGTGCTCAATCATTTATACAACCCTGGATCAAAACCTACAGGTCCACCTCTCTTCTTTGGAGTCATTCTAAAGGAAGACCCACAGGCAGATGTACACATCAGTGGGTAATTCCCACAACTTCGGAAAGATTGCTCAAAGTGGATAAGAAATAAAGGGAGCTTTGATTTCCTATGGCTTGCTTGAGTCTCTCCTCCTCCACCCGTCACAGGGGAATGCATCTTTCCAGAGTGAATGTCAAACAAACAAGTTTAATCAAAATCTCTTATGCTGTGTGTTTCCCTCTGGTGCCTGCATCCTTTGGTGTAGAGAGTACAAGCCAATATGCTGCAATGATCCCCTCAGGCCACAACATGGAAGCAACCCCCTCCTTCCCCTAGGCAGGCTGTAGCCCTCACTGAACCAGGTGCACAAATTCTGGCTGGTGAAATGTGCCATCAGGCAATGATTGTTGCTTTCGTAGTCATCAGAAGTGGGTTTGGTAAGAGGAGATTTACTATTATTCCTTCCTGTCCTGATTTTACAGAGTTCCACTATGAGGGTCCTATAGGGCACCGACCAGTGAAATATTGAGGGCACTTACCCTTCCGCTCAGCACTGTGATAGTCTGTGTGCATATGCACTTGAGTATGTGTGAGTGCATGTGTGTGCACGTGTGCGTGCACACATTCCTCGGTGGAACAAAGGCAACATTGGTAAAGGAAATTCAGAACTCATTCTTCTCCTTGAGGAACATATGCTTTAGTTGGGGAGATGATATTTACACAATGTCAAAAATATGTTTAGTCTGATATTTTCTCATACAGGACAGCATACCCTTTCCCTTTACGACAATTTAAGCCACAGTAGAAACTACAAGCTCCTCCACATTTGCTTTTAAGAAAATATTGCAGATTGTAGAAGGAAAATTCATTACTTATTTTTTTAAAGGAAATATGAAGGAGTCAGACCCTCTTTACACTTTCATGCCTGAAAACTGACCAACTGAATAAACGTTCTTTAGAAAATACTGGATTCCCCTTTCCTCACCAATAACTTCATTTGGCTTCCTATGATTCAGCTCCAAGTCCATAACGCCCTTTTTATCTTCATTTGTCCTTCATTCAGTAAATATCAGCATCTTGTGCTAGGTACTGTGGATACAGTGCTGAATGAAATTCAAAGTCCAGTAGAGCAGATAAGATATGCACACAAGTGCCTCTAATGCCAGAATACTGCCATGTAAGGAAGGAGCTGTATAAGCTCAGAGGAGGCAGAGGTCATTTCCAGCTGGGCTGAGCAGAAGAGGAGGAAGAAGAGAAGAAGGAGGTAATGTCTAAATCCTAGAAGGCAGGTAGTGATGGGCGAGGGGAGGCAGGCATTCCAAACAGAGGTGACGGCATGAAGAAAAGTGCATGGGCGGATGGGATGTCTCCTGGGGGGACAGCATTGCTGGAGCAGAAGTTTCCTCTAGGAGGGGAGTGGGAGATAAGGCTGGGGAGGCATGCTGGGACCACAGCATGGGGGATCTGGAGTACCAGGTTCTGGAGATAAGCATGAAGTCAGTAGACAATGGAGAGGCATAGAAAGCTTTTCAGGGAGAGAACAGGATGATCCAAGCAGTGCTTTGGTGGCAATGAATCTTGAAAGGGGAGACATGAGAGCAGGGAAAACTGTTAGGAGCCTGCAGCCTCAGTTTGTGGAAGAGAAGGTGGTGGCCTCTTGCCTTTGTTAAATGTGTTGTGATTGTCTATCACTGGGACCTGTCTTCCTCACTAGATCGTGAATTCTCACATCTTTAGAGGGAGGGCACAGTGGCTCATTCATCTTTGGATTCTCAGGGTCTGGCACCGAGTAGATTGTCACTACACATACTGGTTGAATGAGTGAAATAGGATGCTGGCAGTGGAAATGGAAAGGATGGGATGGATATGAAAGCCAAGGTAGTTACAGAACAGACAGAACCATCTATAGTGCTGTTGGGAGGCCACACTCAGCTTATAGGTATGTACTGTGCAGTGCAGCTGAACTTCCCTACCAGCCTCTGGAAGCTTTTTCTGCCTGCAGCCTTTGTTCCTTCTGTTTTCTCCCTGCTTTTCTTTTTTTTTTTTTTTTTTTTTTTTTTTTTTTTTTTT
>NW_007726293.1:428918-447686 GCF_000696425.1 Galeopterus variegatus | reverse complement strand
TTTTTTTTTTTTTTTTTGTGACTGGTAAGGGGATCTCAACCCTTGGCTTGGTGTCGTCTGCACCACACTCAGCCAGTGAGCACACCGGCCATCCCTATATAGGATCTGAACCCGCGGTCTCTGCGCTCCCAGTGCTGCACTCTCCTGAGTGGGCCATGGGGCCAGCCCTCTCCCTGCTTTTATTTCAGTTCTTCCCAGCATTACCTCCAACAATTCTATTTGCCTTGTTCTCATCTTTATCGAGGGCATCAAGCACAAGGAGAGGTGACTGAGCAGAAATGTCAGGTCTCTACCTCTGAAGACCTGAAGAAACAGTTGACAATTCTATATTCTACATTCATGTTTAATTGAAATATTTGCCTGCCTAGAGGCAGGGGGCTGGGCCATAAGGTGCCTTAGTTCCCTTCCTACTCTGGATTCTGGAAGGCATTGGAAACATTTTATGTGTTTGGACTGACCATTTGTTACATAAGCATTTCTGCATGGGAATCGCATCTCATCCCCAGGCAAATATCTCACCCAGAGACAAGGCTTGTATAGCTTGCCCCTTCCCTCTTGCTAATCTTATCAGAGAAGAATGATAATTCCTTGTTGGCTATCCTTGATAAAACTGAGCATTTGTAAAACAGGCTACACGGTACCCAGAGATATTATGAAGGCTTTTCCAATTTGTCAGTGGGTGAAGGTTTTATTTTTATTTTTTGTGGAGGGAGGGGATGTGCTAACAAAGCACAGAAACAGAGAGAATGCAGAAAACGAAGGGTCAAGAGATCACATAAATGTAGTCTTCTTCCAGTGGGAGGAGAGCTACCCACAAAGGGCAAAGTGTCTGAGGAACTGTCAACTCAGCCTGGACTGGTAGCGGTGACACAACTGATGCTTTGGCCTTAGAATGGGACATTTTCAGTTCAGTATAGCAGAAGCCTTCACCAGGGAAATGCCTGGGAAACAAGCAAGGGCATCCTGGCTACTCAGGCAGCCTTGTGGGGAAAGGCTTGCCTACTGTGAATTGCTGGGCCCCTCATTTGCATCTCACTGTGGCAGGGTCATTACAATTAGGAGCCCACTGGCCCCTTAGGCTGTTCTGCCAGTATTCCTGCCTTGACAATAACCTCCTTGTTAGCCATTTCTCTGTGGTCAGCTTTTCCCCCTGACACTCAGGACACTTATGGGCAATGAAGCACTAAGTACTAATACTTGGGGTGTGCAATTTTGATCCTGGGCCAAGTCAAACAGAATTATGAAAATCAATGAACTATTTAAACAACATCACACTACACAATAAAAGCCCACACAATACCACTGCACAGCATGCAATTTAAAATCCTATTTGGATTATCCACTGTTCAAGGTCATCTGTGCCATTTCTCCTCTTGATAGTTGCAGATAATTGAAAGTTGAATGGATTACTGGCTTGGCCACCTCTACATAGCAGTTCTCCATCCTGCCAAATTTTGATTCTGTTTCTCTCTCTCTCACTCTCATTTCAGAACAGAATTTTTATTTCCACCTTGGCAAACAATTTGTCCCCTTTGGCCAAAGAAAGAAGCCTCTCTCTCACTTCAGAGAACTACTCAAGTTTTTTTAGGGGCGCCTGCTTTCAGTGGCACAGCAACCTTCTACCGACCTTCTAGCACTGCTCTGATCCTGACTAGAATAGTAGGTCAGATTCCCCAACTTCAGAAGGACAAGGAAAAACTTGAAGGAATGCTCAGAACTGGCTAAAGTGTTGGAGGATAAAAGTAAAAGATGTCATATTTTGCACAGAGAAGACTGTAGGAAGAATTAGTCGGATTATAAAGGTTGGGAAGTTGCTCATTCCTATACGTACAGACAAGAAGGGACAGGGGCTGTGTTTTGTTAGGGACTACTGCTCAACACCAGAAGGGATTGTTTCAGGAGGAAAAGGTACCTTCTCCTCTCAACAGATACTATTTAGCCAAGAGAGTTTCAGCATAATTCTGGCTGGTGTTAAGGTGGGAGAAGGAACAAATAATTGTTGAGCCTCCCCTTTTATCTTATGGTGCTACCATATTCCTCTTTCCTGCTACTGGAGGGGAAATCTTGTAGCTCTCTAGACTTTGCACGGTTACTCATCTCATCCCAAATGCTCTTCCTTTTTCCTGAAGACAGTGTGGTAGTAGTGGAAAGAGCACTGGACTAGAAGCTTGAAGACCCTATCTAGATCAGCCAACTAGCTAAGTGAATGGGCAAGTTACTTCTCTATTCTGGGTCTCAGTTTCCTCATCTGTAAAATAACTTCTAATGTTTCTTTGCGGCCATAAAATTCTATGATTACCCCCATGTGGATGCCTGTGTTTCTCATCTCTTAGTGGTTCAAGATTGGTTATTCAACAATGATGTTAGTTGATACCTTTTCACTCACTGCCTCCAAGTCCTGGTAACAGGCCTGAGTTCCACTCACAGTGAGAGGCCTGCTTACCACACAGTGTCTGCATCAATGTGCTGCCAGTGGAAAACAGGAACAAAAACTGATCTGACAACAAAATTCTCTATCTGGCATCATCAATTTCTTCCTCTGTATTAGATCATTTTCATCACTACACAAATATACCATTATTTTTCTCATTTAAAAAAATTTCTTCACGGCGCTCCCACCGAGGGTTCGGATCCCACATACAGACCGGCCGCTCACTGGCTGAGCGAGGGGCGGGAGCAACACCGAGGGCTGCGATCCCGTTGCCGGTCCCGGTCCGGTACGGGCGCGACACTGAGGGTTGCGATCCGTTGCCGGACACGAAAAAAGACAAAAAGGGAAAAAAAAGAAATTCCTTCTGGTTACTCCATTTCCCCTCCAGCTCCAATTTCTCTGCTCCTCTTTACAGCAAAGCTCCTCAAAAGAGTTATTTACTCACTGTCTCCAATGTGTCTCCTCCAGTGGCATTATTATTACTATTGATATATAATTGGTATACTGTATAATTCACCACTTCAAAGTGTACAATCCAGTGACTTTCCATATGTTTACAATGTTGTACAACCATCACCACCACTTCTACAACATTTCCATCATCCCCAAAATAAACTCCAAACTCATTAACGGCCACTCCCCATTCACTCCTCTCCACGGCTGTTGGCAGCTACTAATCTACTTTCTGTCTTTACGGATTTGTCTTTTCTGGACACTTCACATAAATGGAATCATATGATATTTGACCTTTTGCGTCTGGCTTCTTTCACTTTGCACACTGTTTTTGAGGTTCATCCATGTTGTAGCATGTATCACAACTTCATTTCTTTTTACGGATGGATAATATCCCATTGTATGGATACATTTTGTTTGTCCATTTATCACTTGGTGGACACATGGGTTGTTTGTACTTCTCTGCTATTATGAATAATGCTACCATAAGCATTTGTGTATCCATTCTTTCTGAAACCTGTTCTATTCAGGCTTTGGTCCCCCACTGCATCATATCACCTGCTCTTCTCAAGGTAAACAATGATCTCCATGGTGCAAAATCGAATAGTCAATTCTCAGTCCTCATTTTATTTGACTTATCAGGAGTATTTGACTTAGTTGATCACTCCTTCCTCCTTGGATCACTTATTTTACTTGGTGCTATGGTCTGAATGTATCCCCCAAAATTCATATGTTGAAATTTAATCGCCAATGGGATAATATTAAAAGGTGGGGCCTTTTTAGGAGGTGATTAGGTCATGAGGGCAGAACTTCACGGGATTAGTGGCCTTATAAAGGAGGCCCCAGAGAGACCCTCACTCCTTCTGCTACGTGAAGACACAGTGAGAAGGTGCTGACTATGAGGAAGCAGACGCTCACCAGACACTGAACCTGTGTGTGCCTTGATTTGTGACATCCTAGCCTCCAAATCTGTGAGAAATAAATTTTTGTTGTTTATAAACTACCCAGTTTATGGTGTGTTGTTATAGCACCACAAACTAAGACACTTGACTTCTAAGACATTCCACTCTCCTAATTTTCTTCTTACTTCACTGGGCTTTCCTTTTCAGTCTCTTTTGCTGGTTCTTCTTATTTTCAGCTATGAACGTTGGAGTGTGCCAGGGTCAGTCTTCAGATCTCTTTTTGTCCTTGTCTATGCTCACTTTCAAGGAGATCTCATCCCATCTCATGGCTTTAAATACAATCTAAACACTAGTGGATCCCATAGTTCACTCTCCAGCCTATCCCCCCAATTCCAGACTCATATATCCAATTGCCTACTTGGTATTTGCACTTAGATGTCTAACTAAATTGATCATATCTAAAACTGAATTCCCAATCTCCCATACCACAGCCTTCCAGTATAAAGTACTCATTGCATAGTTTTCCCTTCTTGGTAAGTGGAAACTCCAATATCCAGTTGCTCAGGCCCCAAACTTTGGCATTATCTCTAACCCCTCTTTCTCCCACACTCCACATGCAATCTGTCAGTAAGTCCCAATAGCTCTACCGCAAAATGTATTCAAAATTTTAGCACTTCTTGCTGCCCACCACGCCCCAGTCCAAGTCATCACCTTTTGCCTGGATTATTGCAATAAACATCAACAGGTTCCCCTGTTCCACAGTCTGGTTTCAATTCAGAGTGGTTCTTTAAAACTGTTAAGTCTGATTATGTCACTCCTTCACCCAAAACTCAGTGGTTCTACCTCTTACTCAGAGTAAAAGTCAAAGTCTTTACAGTGGCCTACAAGGTCCTACATGAAGTAGCTCTGGCCATTTTATTGATTTCATCTCTCCACTACTCTTACTTACTCCACTCCAGGCACAACGGCTGCCTTGCTAATCCTTCAACACGTCAAGCTTGTTCCCGCTGCAAGGGCTTTGCCCTTGCTGTGTTCCTCTGCCTGGAATACTCCCCCGCCCCCTACTGGATATCCATATGGCTTACTCTCTCATGCACTACAAGTCTTTTCTCAAATGTCACCTTTTCAGTGAGGCCATCCCTGCCCACCTAATCTGAAATAAAAACCTCTTCTGCTCTACACACTTGATAACCCTTACTCTCCTGTATTTTTCTCCAAAGAACATGTCACCATCTGAAGTTCTATACATCTGACTCATCTCCCTCAAGCACAGTGTAAGCTCCACAAAGGTAGAGATTTTTTATCTCTTTTGTTCACAGCTATATTCCCAGCACCTAGAACACTCTCTAGCACATAGTAGGTACTCGGTAAGTATTTGCTGAATAAATGAATGAATGAATGAATGGTTGAACTGGGGGAAAACTAGTTAATACTTCAGCCATTTCTTTTTGGGGGACTAATTCAACTATTACTTTTCAAAATAGTTGTTTGCCTAATTTCAGCTGCAGTGTGATCTGGCATGAGTTTTATAAAGAGACGTTAAAGTTTCTTATTAGAAACTTTATCTTTCCTATGGGTAGTATATTTAAAAATGCAACAACATGGATGAGACTGGAGAAAATGATGTTAAGTGAAATAAACCAGACAAAGAAAGAGAAATACCACATGTTCTCACTCATAACTGGCTGGGAGAGAGGGAGAGAGGGAGGGAGGGAAGGAGGAAGGAAGGAAAGAAGGAAAGAAGAAAGAAAAGACCACAGCAATAAGTTGAACTTTCAGAAAGAGAGAACAAACCTAAGGATACTAGAGATGCGGGGGGAGGAAGGGAGTGGGTTTGGGAAGTGATAGGTCCAGTAAAGGGCATAAAGAAATATCACGATTTGTAAGAATGAGTATGCTAATAATAAATAATATAATAATAATAATAAACCAGGGCTGGCCAATTAGCTCATTTGATTAGAGCACAGTGTTATAAAACCAAAGGAAAGGGTTTGGATCCAGCCAGTCGCCAATAATAATAATAAATAAATAACCATACTAATAGAGCAGCTGTTTAATTTTACATTATGAAGGTTTCAGTCTCATCTAAACTAAAGCTATTTGGTTTTACATAAACATTCCCAGGAGAATAAGAGCAATTAGAAGGGTTACTGTTTCTATAGCAATCATATAGAAAGGTTATGGAATCCTAGGGAAAAGGTAAAATTAATCTCATTAAACTACCAGTGTTAGTGTGTACATGTGGAACCACTTGCACATACAATTATTGGCCTGTCGTTTGGCTGAGAGTTTACTTCCTTATCTGCTTCTTCTGTGTTGCCCGTGCATTGTCAGCCACAAAACTGTTTCTATATGTGGCAGGTACCTTTGGATCTTTGGTCTGTTGAAGCCAAGTTCACCTTTCACCCACACCACCCATGTTGCATGCCCAGATCTAATGGAGAAAGGTAAATCTTAGAAGTTTGTCTGAAGCGCTGGTTCTCAAACTTGTGCAGATGTCAGAAACCCAACCAGTCTTGGTATTCTGTGGTGTACCAAGAAACACAGCTGAACTAAATGCTATGATAAGTTTAGTATTCTAGCAAAATGAGGTATGTCATATACTGGAATCTGGTATGAGAAAATAATAACAAACATCAGAGGTTTAAGATAAAGTTTGTAGGAGGAAAGATAAGTGGAGAAAATTGTATCACTTTAATTTTTGCTGTAAATTAGAAAAGCCAGCTTTATTCAGTTTGAGGGCCAGAGATCCTTGGGAGATGTCAGGAGAATTTTGCAAGAATTGGGCTTTACTGGCAATGCTTCAAGTTCTTATTAAAACAGCTAGTAAAATGGGAAAATTATCATGATTACTGATGTTTACTTATTTAAATTATAAGCTTAGAGCTTATTTAAATTATAAGCTTGGGATCATTTGTGATTTGATTTTTATAGTTCTCAAAAGAGTCGTAAAGTCTATTTAAATATTCATTTGCTCATAAAAGTATAAACTCCATCATGGTAAAGATAACCAGAATGGTGCCATTACATATAAAACTGCTTGTTATGTAGCCGAAAGAATGATTTTGTGATCATTAATAGAAATATAGCAAAAAATATTCTATGATCTGTTTTGAACATCATGAGTTATTTCTATAGCTGATTATGTCATTTGCAGTTATGAAAACAGGTGTCAGGCTTCCATTTGGCAAATATGAAGAGTATCCACAAGACCTCCAGGTGGTTGTGGAAACCTTGGAGGGATTTTGGTAATTCAAACATTGTGCCCTCTTGAGGATCAAAAGCAAAATGGGGCTGGCCACTTAGCTCAGTTGGTTAGAGCACAGTGTTAGAACACCAAGGTCAAGGGTTCAGATCCCTTTACTGGCCAGCTGCTAAGAAAACAAAAAGCAAAATGAAAATTACAGTGATCTGATCCACATTTTACAGTGATCATTCTGGCTGCCATGCAAGGTGGAGAATGGGTTAAAGGGGCCAGGCCTTGAGTGACCTTGTGAGAGGTTACAGTCCTTAACAGACAGTGGCAGGACAGATGGAAAGCAGTGAGTTCATCCGAGATCTGCTGCTAAGAACAGGATGTGCAGGTGAGGGACAGAGAGGAATGAGGATGACAGCCACCTTTTCTTGGGGCCACTTACTGGGAGAAAGAAGAAGGGGAGGGGCATGATGAGAAAAAGAACAGTTGTGGAAGGAAAAATGAGGAGTCCAACTGTGAACATATTATGTTTGAGGTGTTTATGAGATTACTGTGTAGAGAAACCAAGTAGGCAAGTGAATAAGCAAGTCTGGAATCCAGTGCAAGAAGTCTAGGCTAGATATAGAATTCAAGAGTCATTAACATATAGTTAGGTTGAAAGCCATCGTAGCATGAAATCATGGAGAGAGAGAGAGAGGGAGGGAGACACATTCAGACAGAGAGACAGAAAGAGAAGGAAGTAGTAGAATTGAGCCCAAGACTGACTTCTAGGGAATATTAACACCGAGGAAAAAGGAAAATGAGAATTTAGCGTCTCAGATTTCAATAACATAGTGTTCAATAAAGTAGGGAGTGAGTGATACTTCCTTAAGATCGTAAAATGTACATACCTCCTCAGACAATAAAAGAATGTAGTTAAGGTAGCAAGATATAAAGCTAACACACAGGAATCGATAGCCTTCATTTCCAAAAACAATAATCAGAAGAGAAAATGGAAGAGAAAAATCCCACTTACAATGGCAATAAAGATAAAATACTTAGGAATATACTAAAGATATGCAAGACCTATTCTGAATAAAACTTTAAAATACTCATCAAAGGGTTAGCTCAGTTGTTTAGAGCATGGTGCTGATAGCACCAAGGTCCTGGGTTCAATCCCTGTAACAGTCAGCCACAGAAACAAAAAACAAAAGCCACCTATTAAAAGACACAAAAGTAGAAATGAATCAATGGAAAGACTGTGCTTGTTCTTGGAATACTCAACATCATGAAGATGTCTGTTTTCCCTAAATTAATTTATACATCTAAGACGATCCCAATAAAAATATCAGCAGGCTTGTTTCTGGAACTAGGTAAGTCGATTCTCAAGTTCATTTGGAAAACTAAACATGAAAGAATAACAAAAGAAATACTGAAAAAAGAGCTGAGGTTGGAGGGAACCAGCCCTACTTTATATTATAGCGTACTATAAAATCTCTGTAATTTAAACTGTGTTATGCTGGCACATGAATAGACTGACTTATAGACTAGAAGAGACAATTCAGAAACAGACCCAAGTACATATGGAAACTTAGATCGTGATAAAAGTTGTATCTCAAATCACCAAGGCAAAGATGGATTTTTTAAAAATTGGTATTGGGATAACTGTATAGCTGTTTAGAAAAAGATGAAATTGGATCTATATCTTACATCACACACAGTAAAGGACTCAGATGAGAGATCTGAATGTAAAAAATGAAGCTAGGCAAGTGCTAGAAGAAAACATGGATGAGTTTCTCTACAACCTGGGTATGGAGAAAGGTTTTCTTGCTATGATTTGAAAGTCAGATGCAATGAAGGAAATGACTGTTAAGTTATGCTAAGGAGTGATGAAGAATATTTGCATGGCAAAGAACACCATACACAAGATCAAAGGACAAATGATAAACTTGGAGAAGGTATTTGCAACATACACATAGATTAAGGTTGAGATTGCTAATGTATCTTTAGATAGTAATGAACTTAGATATTGAGGGGGGAAGATCAGAAACCTGATAGGAAGATGGGTGAAAGACATGAACTGAAGGGTATAGAAGGATGACCCTTGGATATGTGAAGAGATGTTCAACTTCACTCATAGTAGGAGAGATGCAAACTAAAGCCACACTGAGATGCCATTTCTCAGATTAGCAAAAATCCAAACTTGGGCAATATACTCTGTTGGGAAGACTGCGAGGAGTACTTCCACATTTTTAACATACTCTGTTGGGAATACTTCCATATACTGCTGGTGGGATTGCAAAATGACATAACTGTTATGGAGGTGAATTTGGCAATATCTAGCAAAGTTAATATATATTTAGTAACCCTACTTTTAGCAATTTACCCTGAAGATACACCACCAGCAATACGAAAGTACATATTCACAAGATTACTCGTTGCAGCATTTTTTTTATAATTGGAGAGGATCTAAATGCCCATATACAGAGTGGTTATATGAGCCATGGTAAAGCCACACAATGGAGTACCACAAAGCTGTGAAAAAGAATGAAGGTGTCTGTAAACTCATGGAAGATTTCTAGGATATGTTGTTGGCTTAAAAGAGCATGGTGCGGAAGAGGGTGTAGGATGCTGCCTTTTGGGTAAGAAAGAAGCAGCAGCAAGTATTCATACAAGGGTACTTCAAAAAGTTTGTGGAAAAATAGAATCAAAAGATAATATAGGGCCGGCCTGGTGGCGCACTGCTGCAGTGCGCCACTTGGGAAGCTCGGCGGCGCTCCCGCCGAGAGTTCGGATCCCACATACAGACCGGCCGCTCACTGGCTGAGCGAGGTGCGGGAGCAACACCGAGGGTTGCGATCCCGTGGCCGGTCCCGGTCCGGTACGGGCACGACACTGAGGGTTGCGATCCGTTGCCGGTCACGAAAAAAGACAAAAGGGAAAAAAAAAAAAAAAAAGATAATATAAATCTTTCCATGAATTTTTTGAAGTACCCTCGTATATCTGTTTATTTTTGCTAGAAAAAACACAGAGGATAAACCAGAAATCGATGTAATCAGTTGCCTGCGCAGGGTGGGATGAGTGGGAAGGACTCTTCTCTGAATATACCTTTTTGTATAATTTTAACGTTTGGAGCAATCCTAGTGTTTTACATTTTCAACAATATTAAATTAACACGGATGACCATGAGGGTGGGGTAGGGGGTTGGGAGAGGAGTCCTAAATTGAAGACAAATGAACATAACTGTCTCTCAAATGAGTAACATAACCACATTAAAGGGGGAACAAACAAACTTTTCTTTTTATTATGGTAAAATACACATAACATAAAATTCACCCATTTAAAGCGAACAATTCAGTGTCATTTAGTATATTCATGATGTTGTGTAACCACCACCTCTATCTAGTTCCAGAACATTTTCATCACTCCAAAAGGAAACGCTGGACCCACTATGCACTCCCCATTCTCCCGTCCTCCCAGCCCCCCCCCCCCCCCCCCCCCCCTCCCCTTGCCCGGGCAGTGCGCAGACTCCAGGCCACCAGCCGTCCCTCCCAGCATCCTGCTCATTCCTGCCCAGCCGCTGTCCCCTCCTCCCGCTCCCCCCCTCCTTTCTTGTTGTCAGTGTCATCTTCAGCAGCAGTTTCATCGTGGTCCTCACCATCACCTTGGTCTTCATTGAGTCCTGCTGTGGTCTGAATGTCCCCAAGCTCATGTTGGGACTTCACCCCCAGCATGGTGGTGGGAGGTGGGGCCCCCATTCCCCCGTCCCCCCAGCCCCCCCCCCCGCCCCAACCATTAATCTGCTTTTTGTCTCTTTGGATTGAGCTATTCTGGATATTCTGGATATATTACATAAATGGAATCATACAACAGGTGGCCTATTGTGTCTGGCTTCTTTCACCTAGCATAATGTTTCCAAAGTTCATCCATGCTGTAGCATGTGTCAGTACTTCATTCATTTTTATGACTGAATAATATTCCATTGTATGGAGATACCACACTTCGTTGATCCGTTCATCACTTGTTGGACATTTGGGCTGTTTCCACCTTTTAGTTATTGTGAATAGTACTGCTGTGAACATTCGTGAACAAGTTTTTTGTTTGATACCGTTTTCCATTCTTTGGGGTACGTATCTAAGAATGGAATTGCTGGATTATATGGTAATTCTAAGTTTAACTTATTGAAGAACTACCACAGCAGCGGAACAAGTGTACGTTCCCACTAGCAGTGTTTTAGGGTTCCAATTTCTCCATATTGTGGCCAATTTTTTTTTCTTGTTTTTTCTTTTTAATGGCATCCTACTGGGTGTGAAGTGGTATCTCATTGTGGCTTTGATTTGCATTTTCCTGCTGACTAATGACATTGAGCATCTTTTCATGTGCTTGTTGGCTATTTTGCTTTTCTTCTTTGGCGAAATGTCTATTCAAGTCCTTTGCCCATTTTTAAATTGGCTATTTGTCTTTTGGTTGTTGAGTTGTAAGAGTTCTTTATATATTCTGGATACCAGAACCGTATCAAATAAATTATTTGCAAATATTTTCTGATTCTGTGAATTGTTTTTTAACTTTCTTGATGGCATCCTTTGATGTGCAAATATGTTTACTTTTGAGAAGTCCATTTTATCTATTTTTTGTTGTTGTTGCATGTACTTCTGGTGCCATATCTAAGAAACCATTGCCAAATCCAGGGTCATGAAGATTTACACCTATGTTTTCTTCTATGAGTTTTATATTTTAACTTCTAATATAGGTCTTTCATCCATTTTGAGTTAATTTTTGTATATGGTGTGTTAGGATTCCAACTTCATTCTTTTATATGTGGATGCTCAGTTGTCCCAGCACCATTCCTATATCCTTTTGCTATGTCCGTGTCTTTTTATTGTTGTGAGTACTTTCTTACTGACTCGCCTAACAAGATATTCCAGGCCCATCTTGTATTGTCCCTGCCACAGCCCTGGAATCAGCAATTTCTCCAAGGAGCCCTGGTTCATTTTAATGGGGGATGATATTTAGAAACCACTTACTAGGTGCTAGGAGTGCTCAGTGCTACTGTAATGTTACTGATTTTAGGCCCATTCAGCATTTCCAAAAACAAAAATGAAAAAAACTTTATTTTTCTATACTCATTCAAAGAGGCGACTTTTTGAGGCTTGACATGATAGTGACCTTCAGCAAATAAAGTGGAGATGTCAGAACTGCCCTGATAGCATATGCAGGAAGGGATCAGGATGCACAGAGAGGTGGGCAGGTAAGAATACTTTTGTTACAAGAGACCAGAATACCCACCAGCTGACTGTGCTCCCTGGAGGGCTCCAGGGCCCTGCCTTTCACTAAAGCTATAAGGGATGGACTGGTGAGGGGAGCTCAGCATTGTCGAGAAGCTCAGTGGTGGCTGCCCTCTGTAGGCCAGGGTTGACAGTAGGAGATACTGCCATAGACCCGAGCTCCAGAGTGTCAAGTGGGGAAGTTAAACTTTGGAATAGCAGAGGCTGGGTGGTGCAAGTTACCGTCAGAGGCAGAAAGGATGAGATTATCATAACAGGCAGCAGGCTGTTGGATACAGGGTTTGAGTTGACACTCATACCAGGAGTTCTGAAACACTGATACCAGGGGTCCTGGCTCCCTTAGTAGACTGGGCCTGACAGTGGCCGGGTAATAATTGGAGTCCTGGTCCAAGTTTGTTTCACAGGATACAGGGTTTGAGTTGACACTCATACCAGGAGTTCTGAAACACTGATACCAGGGGTCCTGTCTCCCTTAGTAGACTGGGCCTGACAGTGGCCGGGTAATAATTGGAGTCCTGGTCCAAGTTTGTTTCACAGTGGGTCCAATGGGCCCACAGACTTCCCCTGTCCCTAAGTGCAAATTGAGATGGGTATACTTAAGAGCTAGCAGAAAACTGTTAGATCTCTGGTCCATGGAGTAAGAGCCACTGTGGTAGAACAGTCCAAGTGGAAGCCACTAAAATTGCCCTCCTAGCCAGGAGAGCACAGTAGAAACAGTGCCTCATCCTGGGCGGAATTGTAGAGATGAGTGCCCTGCTCAAATACTGAAAGGATGCATGATTCCCAGATGGATTGTGGTCAATGATGGTAAATGCTGTCACTAGCTAGGTGGCTGCCCTTAATCACAACTGTAGTGTCTCTGCTCAAACAAATCAACACAGCCTTTGGCACCTGGTATATGGCTATTGATCTATCCTCACCAAAAGAGAATTGGAGGCCCTTTGTATTCACAGGGGAGGGGCGGCAGTTCACATGTATTGTCCTGTCTAGGGGCTGTGTTAACTCTCCTGCTCCTTGTCACAGTCTGAACGGACAGTGTCTAAAGGGCATTGGATGTTTTGACATTCCAGTGATCCACTGTATTGATGGCCTCATGCTAATCAGACCTGGTGAATCACAAATGGCAAGTCATCTGGATGCCCTGGTAAGACCTGTGTATGTCAGAGAGTAGAATATAAACCCCTAAGCTTCAGGGATTGGCCACACAAGTGAAGTTTCTAGCTGTCCAGTGGTATGGGCATGCCACAACTTCCCCTATAATGCCAAGACCCTGTTATTACACCTTTCACCCTGGAGGTAGGCAGCCTCTCAGATGGTCCCAGTGATGCTCTCCTCCTGGTATCCATGCTCTTTTGGAATCCCCTCCCTTTGAGTGTGAGCTGACTTTCTGATGCACTTCCAGTGAAGAGAATATGGCAAGCGTGGTGGGATGTCTCTTCCGAGGTTAGGTTACAGAGAGACTGCGACTTCCACCTTGAGTGTGCCCCTCTTGTTCACTCTCTCGGAGGGAAGCCAGCTGCCATGGTGTGAGCTACCTTATGATGGGGCCTACGTGGCAAGGAACTGGACTTTGATCAACAGCCAGAGAGGGCCTGAGGCCCTCAGATCAATGACCTTTGAGGAATGAATCTTTCTATCCATGTGGGTGAGCTTAGGAGTGGACCATTCCAGATAAGCCTTCAAATGAAATCACCCTGGCAGACACCTTGACAACAATTCTGTGACAAACTTTGAGGCAGAAGCACAAAGCTAACCCATTCCCAACCCACAGAGACTATGAGATAATAAATGTTTGTTCTTTTTTTTAGGCTGCTATATTTTGGGTTAATTTGTTATGCAGAAATAGAAAATAAATACAATCTTCTGCCACTAAAAAGAGTCCTACTTCCCTTTCTAGGCCTCTTTGGATTTTGGAGGCAGCATATATTATATTTATATGGTCACCAAGCATTTATTAAGTAACTTAGAAGTGTGCTTCTGAGTTTTAAGCAGGGCCCAAAGCAAGAGAAGGCTCTGCAGCAGGTTCAGTTTGTAGTACAAGCTGTCCTGCACTTGGGCCATATAACTTGGAAGACCAGATAGTGCTAGAGATGTACATGGTAGATAAGACTGTGTGAGTATTATCTTTGGCAAATCCCAATAAGAGAGTCACAGCGCAGGCCCCTAAGGGTCTGGAGTAAAACCATGCCCTCTGCTACAGAGGATTACACATTATGTTAAGAAATTCCTGATGTGCTACTGGGCCCTGTACAGACTGAGCACCTCAGCACTGCACAGCACGTTGGTATGTGACTGGAGCTGCCCATCATGAGCTGGACATTTTCAGATCCATGTTGGGTCAGTGTGTTAGCAACCCGCTGTACGATGAAAATGGTATATTGTTTTTACTGATTTTCTATCATGTTGTCTCCTTGTATACATAGCTATTTTTTCTTTTCTTTTGTGGCTGGCCAGTACGGGGTTTGAACACCACGGTCTTAACCAACTGAGCTAACTGGCCAGCTCCTGCATAGCTATTTTCTATGGAGTGCTGGACATAATATATGAGCAATAGTAATTTGGAGCCTAGGATACTATCATCATCTAGAAATAATTTACCTTTTCTTAGCTGGCTAGTGGCACAGCAATAAATCCTGAATCACCAGAATGCAATTTCAGAAATTGAGGTGAATTGAATGTGGTTTTCATGAAGTCCCTGCAAGGGCTGGTCAACTTCTGGTTCATATCCACTCCTTCAGCGTAGCCTTTCAGGGTCTCAACCCAAAGATGAGGAATTTACAAGAACCCTTTCCCCTTAGCAGCCTGGACTCTGGGCCCCCCACCCACAAAACTGTCAAAATCTCTGTTCACTCCTCTGTTCAAGTTCTCAGTTTTTCAGCTGCCTCTTCCAGAACTAACCCCTGAGTGAAAATGGCCTTAAATGTCGGGCTTGCCACTCTGGGTTTCCTTTTTCTTCTGTTAATTGGCTCCATAATATTTTACTGCTAAATTAGCATTCTGATGTCATATGCCATAAAACAGATTTTTTAATGGTTATATTTTGACCAGCTTTTTTTAGTTGTTCTCAATAGGGAGGCTGATGTGAATTACCTACTTGTACATTACTGGAGCTAAAAAAAAAATAAGCAAAACTAAACATATAAATATATTTATATTATTCTTATGTTATATATTCCTTTACCTTATGAATGGATGAAAACTGTTTTTTCAGAGTAGTACTGTGGTGGTGGTGGTGGCTGGAAGCCAGCACAGCTGTTTGAAAACTGAATTTCCAACTAAAGTTGGACATGCTAATACCTGTGGCCCAGCAATCTGAGTATGTGCCTTATAGAGACTCTCATGTATGTGCACAAAGAGACAAACAGGGTATGTATTATAAATTATTTGTAAAGCAATAAATTATAAACAAGTTGATTATCCATAGAGAGTGAAACTAGAGAATACTAGCTTGTTCTAATATCTCCCATCTTAAAAAAGAATCTCCCCTTGACTCCACATTCCCATTTGGCTACTAGCCTATTTTACTGTTTCTCATCTCAAAAGTTAGATGACATAAGGACTATCTCCCTTTCCTCCCATTGTAAAGGTGTCTAGATTATTAAGTATTTCTAAGAACTGAAAATTGATAAACCACATGTATCTACTACCCAGATAAAACAGATGGTTAGTTTTAGTAGTTTTGTGTCAGACTTTAAACACACACACAGCAGAGTGAAGCTCCACCTCTATCCTGCACCTCTAACCTTGAGGCAACACTAATCTCAATTTCATATCCTTCTTGTAGATATAATACATTTGTATACATTCATAAACAATAAATGGTATTTACATTTAAAAGTTGTACACAATGGGACGGCCCGTGGCTCACTCGGGAGAGTGTGGTGCTGACAACACCAAGGCCACAGGTTCGGATCCTATATAGGGACGACCGGTTAGCTCACTGGCTGAGCGTGGTGCTGACAACACCACGTCAAGGGTTAAGATCCCCTTACCGGTCATCTTTAAAAAAAAAAAAAAGTTGTACACAAATATTATTATAACAATACCTATCCTTTATTTTTATTTTTCTAGCATCTATCCTTTTGCACCCTGATTTTTAAAAATTAACATTAAGTTTGGGCCGAGCCCTGGCGCACTCGGGAGAGTGCAGCGCTCCCTTCGCGGATTCGGATCCTATATAGGGATGACTGGTGCGCTCACAGCGCTCACTGGCTGAGCACGGTGCGGCAGGTCTCAAAAAGGACCAAAAAAAAAAAAAATTAACATTAAGTTTGAGACGTATCCATGCTGATCCCTACAGCCACAGCTTATCTATTTAAATTTCTGGTTGTGTTTCTTGTCCTGGGCCGTCTCTGGTCCCTCGAGGGGAAGCGTCCAGCGGAGGTCGCGTCCAGCAAGAGGCGGTCGCACGTTGGCGCAGCCCGCAGAGCCCCGCGCAGCCGCCCGCACCACCCCTCGCGCCAACAGTCCCACGTGTCCGCCCGAGGGCAAGTTGCCTTGGCAACCGGTGGCTCTCCTAGCATCCAGCGGCTCTTAGAGATGGCGTCATTAGCCCGCGCCCGGGCCGTGCACCGCCCCCGACCGGCCGCAGCTTGCCATCGGCCAGTGGGAAGACGGAGGCAGGCCTCGTCCAATGGAAGGCGCCGCGCTCCTGAAGGCGGGACTGGCGCGTACCTGGGGCTCTGGGCCTGCCGGAAGCCGGCGTCGGCGGCCAGCGGGGCACGAGCAGGTGGCGCAGGTGGGTGCAGGTAGGCGTGTGGGGCAGCGGCCGAGTAGCCGGGTGGGTTGTGGCGCCAAGGACCCCTCGAGCTCCGGGGTGTATTCCCGCGCGTGTCCTGGCACTGGCCCCCCACATGGGTTCGCGGAGGCCTGGCGCGGCGGGACCAGAAGGCGGCCCCGGGGTCTAAGGCACTGGGGAGGCTGGGGAGGCCCTGCATGGGGCCCAGCACTCCTCAAACACCTCTCGGTTGACCGATTGTGGTCGATCTGAAGTAACACCACTGGGTGGTCGCGCGGGGTCGTCAGTCCTCGCCGTGGCTCTGGCCTCTGTCTTCTGTAGACACGAGTTGGAATTCAGTAGGCCCTAGTCACCCTCTGAGGCTTTCAGCTCTCACTTTTTATCATGAGCATACTTTGCATTTCCTTCCATCATTTATTCATTTGTTCGTTCCTTCATTTAAAAAGCGTGTTTGGGGCCGCCCGGTGGCGCACTCTGTAGAGTGCAGCGCTTGGGAGCGCAGCAGCGCTCCCACCGAGGGTTCGGATCCCATATAGAGACTAGTCCGCTCACTGGTTGAGGGCAGTGCGGGCGCGACACCGAGGGTTGCGATCCCGTTGCCGGTCACGAAAAAAGACAAAAAGGAAAAAAAAAATAAAAATAAAAAGCGTGTTTGGGTTCCTTTTGTGTGTCAGCACTGTGCAAGGCGCTGGAGATACAGCAGTGAAGAAAATAGACACACCTCTGATCTAGTAAACTTACATTCTAGAAGGGAGAGACAGGTCAATAAGATACACGCATCAGGTGGTGATAGATACCCTGGAGAAAAATTAGGAGGGGGGATAGAGAGTGGAGAGATGAGGGAGTGAGACACGTTGGTGGCTAGAAAAACATTCCAGATAGAGGAAACATAGGGAAAACCAGCAAGGAGCACAGTGTGTGGCTGGGACCAAGAGAGGAAAAGAGAAATAGGAGGTGAGGTCCCAGATACAAGGGGAAGGGAAAGGGCAATGATGTGGGACTTACAAAGGCCTGTAAGGACTTTGACTTTTCCTCCAAATGGAAAGGGAAGCCCTGGGAAGTTTCCGAGCAGAGGGGAGGCATAATTTAACTTAGGTATTTTAAACACTCTGGATGCTGTGTTGTGCAAGGGCAGAAGTGAGAGATCAGTCAGAGGCCATGAGTGATCTAGGTGAGATCAGGATGTTAGCAGTAGAGGTAGTAAAAGATAGTCAAAATTCTGGATGTATTTTGAAGATAGAGCCAACAGGATTTAGTTGTGGGTTGGATGGGTGTGTGAGAAAGAGAGGAGTTGTGGATGCTGGCATCAAGGTTTTTAGCTTGAGCTGGATTTCATCATATGGCTATTTATTTATTTATTTATTTATTTTGTCTTTTTGTCTTTTTCCGTGTCCGGCAACGGATTGCAACCCTCAGTGTTGCCCCCGTGCCGGACCGGGGACCGGCAACGGGATTGCAACCCTCGGTGTTGCTCCCGCGCCTCGCTCAACCAGTGAGCAGGAACCGGTCTGTATGTGGGATCCGAACCCTTGGGCGGGAGCGCCGCCGCGCTTCCCAAGCGGCGCACTTATCCAGTGCGCCACCGGGCCGGCCCCCATATGGCTATTTATTGAGAGGACAAACACTGCAGATCAGGTGATATACTCTTACATGTTGAGTTGGCAGTGTAGTTCAGGCAGAGAGCTAAGAAGAGACCTCTAGGGGCCGGCCCGGTGGCGCACTGCTACAGTGCGCCGCTTGGGAAGCGCGGCGGCGCCCCCGCGGCGGGCCCGGATCCCCCATAC
>NW_007726293.1:420092-428908 GCF_000696425.1 Galeopterus variegatus | reverse complement strand
CGCACGAGGCTCTGCCCTTGGGCCGCCCGTCTGTATTTGGAATCCGAGCCCGCGGCGGGAGCGCCTCCGCGCTCCCATGCGGCGCACTGGATAAGGGCGCCGCTTGGGAAGCGCGGCGGCGCTCCCGCCCAAGGGTTCGGATCCCACATACAGACTGGCGGCTCACTGGCTGAGTGAGGTGCCGGCGCAACACCGAGGGTTGCGATCCGTTGCCGGTCACGAAAAAAGACAAAAAGGAAAAAAAAAAAAGAGACTTCTAAATAGAGAAAGTTGGAAGTCATCAGTGTGTAGTTGGTATTTAAAGCCATGTGACTGAATGAGATCACCGAGACAGGAAGCTGAGCACAAAATCTGGGGTCCTTCCGTTAGGATGTTGAAGAGGTAGGATCAAGAGCAGGAGAGTGTGGTGTCTGTGCTGTACACAAAGTGAAAAATGCATATCAAAAGAGAAGGAGGGATAAACTGTGTCAAATGCTGCTGTTAGGTCAAATAAGTTGCATGTTAAGAATTTGTAATGGGATTTAGCCACACGGGTGTCATTGTGGTAGAGTGGTCTGGGCAAAAGCTTGATGGGAGAAAGTACAAGAGAGGAGAGGAAAAGGGTTAGAGACAGGGCAGGTAGACAGTTCTAGAGGATTTTGCTGCAGAAGGGGGCTGAGAAATGGTGAGTACATGAAGGATATGTGGAGTTGAGAGAATTTTTAAGATGTGGGAGATGGTAATTGATTCAATAGAAGGGATGAGCTAATGATGTAGGAGGGGGAGAATTGCTTAGAATGATGCCCTTTGGTAGGCGAGAGGGAAGACTGAAGGGATTGCCCTTGATAGGAGCATGGACGGGTGTGGGAGGTTGTAGAAGTTCCCTCTGATTACTTCTGTGTTCTCAGTAATCAGGAACGAAGGGCATCTACTGAGAACAGAGAAGTGGGAAAAGATGTTGGAGGTTTAAGAGATTAGGAGAGGTGAAGAAATGAATCAGTCGGGAGAGTGACAGGAGTAGGGAAATGTCATAGAACTGCTGGGCAGCACTAAGGATCCCCTTGAGGTTAATGGTTTTGAATTTAGACTGGAACCAGTCAGCCTGGTCTTGTGGTTTTTCTAGCCATGTGAAGTTCCAGGTTTGGAGTAGACAAGTCAAGCAGGAGTAGGTACTAGAGTTGGAGTTTTGCCAGGCAAGTACCATGAAGTTGAGAATGTATAAGGGACTGAATATAATGATGGACCATGGCATTAAAGTTGTGGAAGTCAGAACAGAGAGAGTTGAGGGATGTTAAAATGTAGGATCAAAGGATTACAGGTTGGTGAGGTTGAAAGATTATTGGATTTCAGGGTGTCTAGAGTGCATTAGCTGGAAAGAGCTGGAAAGATCGGAGGTGGGATAGGGGAGTGGGATGCTTAGCATTGAGATGATGGTTGGCTTGGAGTTACATTAGTAACAGGGTCTAGAGTATGGCCATAGGAGGGAGGGAGAGAGAGAGGGAGTAGGGTCAGCGAGCAGAATAGCAGAGCCTGGGGAGGTCATTGATCTATGGATCAGTGTAGATCAGAGCAAAGCCACAGGCCGGGATGCAGGAACTTGATTCCATTCCTGTACTCCTTCCACTGATTTCTTAGAGGTTTGCAGATCTCAGAGTAGGCCTTTACCGGTGAACTGGGAAGTGCCTCTCTCCAAAACCCGCGCAGATTCAGAGATGACTTAGAAGTGCTGGATGGGAGGGAACAGCTGGGGTATTTTTATTGATGGTATTTTCAGTTTTAAAAAATGGTTTTTTTTCTATAGGCTGATTTATTTTTTTAAGGTCCTGTAGAGTTGCTTTTCAGCCCTGGAGAGCTGCAGCTGTAGCCTGTTTTTGCTAACTTGTCCGAGTCAGTGACAAAAGCTCAGCTTGTCAGCTCTAGCCAGCTTCCTCGTGTTTGTCTGATCTGGACTCTCAGCTTTCTGCCACTGTGATTGTTTGCTTTCATTGGACGCGTTTGAGCTGTTATATTAAAATAATTTTTTTCTTTTGCTTTTACTGTAGAAATTACAGAAAAGTATAAGGAAAAAAAAAACATTCTTGTAATCCTGCCTCCTAAAATGTTATATTTTAATGTATTTCCTTTTAGTTTTTTCCTTTGTGCATATTTATGTATAATTTTTCTTATGAAATGAGGGTCATATTGTATATACATAGATTTATATCCATCTTTTCACTTTACATTGTATTATGAGCACTTACTCGTATGCCTCAATGTTCTCTGAGATCACAGTTGTTAATGGTTGTGTAGGAGTGTGCCTTTGCAAGGAGTCATTTATTTACCCAGCCTGCTATTGTTGGACAATTATGGTGTTTTCAATGTTTTAATATTAGAGATAGTGTTGCCATTCTCATTCTTATATGTAAATCTCTGTCCATGATTATTTCATTAGGATAAATTCCGAGAGGTGGAATTACTGGGCCGCAACACTTGATAAATGTTATAAAATTACCTTTTAGAAAGGCTGTAGTACCAATTTATTCTCCCATTAGCAGAGCATGATAATAATGCCCTTTTCATCATTCTCCAGCCAATACTGGATAATTTAATTTTAAAAAATCTTTTATGTAAAAAGGTGACATTTTTAAACCTATCAAATTAGCTAAGTATTATGTGCATATAGCTTAAAAACTCAAGTGGTACCAGAAAACTTAAAAACAGCAGTCACCTGCTACTCCCACTCCCCAGTAGTGCTCTCCAGAGGCAAGCGGTTTAATCTTTTAGCTATTTCTACTGGATTTACTTCCATATTTCCAAATAATATGCTTATAGTGTGATTTTTTTGTTTGTTTATCAATTTTAGGCATAACCTGTTGATTTCCTACTCTGATAAGTGTGCCTCAGTTTTCCTCATCTGTGTGCCTACCTCATTGGTCACAAGAAGTAAATGGGTTAATATATGTAAAGTACTTAGAACAGGGCCCGGCACATGGTAAATTCCCAGTAAGTACTAATTTTAGCAGTAATTACTGTGATGGTTTTCTTAACATCTCCCTATCCCCTCTAAGTGCTCTTCCTCCCATCCACCACCTGTTAATATTTGTTAATATAGGAAAAACTTATGCTTGCATTGCTTTATAGAAATTAATCTGAGTCACTGGATTTTTTGCGGAAAGATCTGTGAGGAAAAATATTATTGATAAAGGATTTTGATGCTTTCTGACACAGTGACGTCATGCTACTGATATGGTGCTGCTACTGCAAAGTTAGTGAAGTTCAACCTTGGCTGGTAACATGATGTACAACTTTAAGGCATAAATATGGTTTTCTACAGCAAACATTTTGGCAAATGTATTTTTCCCCTATTTATTTATGTATTTATTTATAAACAGCACTTGGGCATTATATTTTTTAATTTATGGCAAATATTTGAGAGATTATAGTTTTTGTTTTTGTTTTTCTTATACTCACGGGGTTGTGCAACCATCACCACAATCTAGTTTTAGAACACTTTTCTTCTCCCAAGAGAAACTCTGTACACTTAGCAGTCACTCCCACTCCCCTGCCCTGTCCCTAAACAACCATCAGTCTACTTTCCATCTTTATAATTTTCTTATTCTGAATATTTCATATAAATAGTATTAAACAATATGCAGTCTTTTTAGTGACTGGCTTCTTCTACTTAGTAAAGTGTTGTCAAGGTTAATCCATGTTGTAGTATGTGTCAATATTTCATTTCTTTTTATGGCTGAATAATATTCCACTGTATGAATATACCACATTTTGCTTATCCATTCATCCATTGATGGGCATTTAGGTTGTTTTTGCCTTTTGGATATTATGAGTAATACTTCTACAAACATTAGTGTACAAGTTTTTATGTGGATGTGTTCATTTCTCTTGGATACCTAGGAGAGGAGTTGCTGGGTCACATGGTAACTATGTGTTTAACTTTTCGAGGAACTGCCAGACTTTTCCAAAGTATCTGCACCATTTATATTCTGCCAGCAATGAATGAGGTTTCCAATTTCTCCACATCCTCACCAATACTTACTATTATCTGTCTTTTTTATTCTAGCCATCCTAGTGAGTGTGAAGTGGTGCCTCCTTTGATTTGCATTTTCTAAATGACTAATAATATTGAGCATCATTTCATGTGCTTATTGGTCATCTGCATATCATCTTTGGAGAAGTCCTATTCAAATCCTTTGCCCATTTTAAAATTGTGTTGTTGTTTGTCTTATATTGTTGAGTTGTAAGAGTTCTTCATATATTTTGGATACGAGTCTCTTGTCAATTATATGATTTGCACATATTTTCTCCAATACTGTAGGTCGTCTTTTTTCTTTCTTGTTGGCATTGTTTGTAGCACAAAAGTTTTTAATTTTATGTAGTTCAGTTTATTTTTTTCTTTTGTTGCTTATGTTTTTGGTGTCATATCTAAGAAACTATTGCCTAATCCAAGATTATGAAGATTTACTTTTATTTTTTCATCTAAGAATTTTGTAGTTTTAGCTTTTACATTTAGGTTTTTGGTCAGTTTTGACTTAATTTTGTGTATGGTGTGAGGTAGGGGTTCAACTTTATTCTTTCTTATGTGGATGTCTGGTTGTCCCAGCACCATTTGTTGAAAAGACGATTCTTTCCCCCTGAGTTGTCCTGGCACCCTTGTTGAAAATCAGTTGACCATTAAGTAAAGTAAATGTCATCTCCTATAACAAACATTCATTGTCTCAAAGTTATGAGTCACTGTCTCTTAGAACTATTAAAAGAAACCTATTACTAGTGTAATAATATGGAAAAGTCTTTTTCCCCTTTTCAGCAAATAGACTTAGTGGTTAAATTTTTTAATGATAACTTACAGAATGAATATAGATATAACTTAACTTTTATAGTAACTGGTATGTAAATGTTTGCTAAACTTTTCTTATTTCTCTAGCAAGGTAATTGACTGGCGTAATCCTTTGTCTTTTCAAAGCCTCTGTGTCAACAGTCTCTCATTCTTTCAAGATTTCTTATTATACTGTTAATTGAAATCTGTAGCCTCTGACTTCAGATACTTTTTGAAGGTAAGTCCTAATTAAACAATATGGAGCTTGGAATTTTCTGATTCCACAGTAGTAATATCTTTTAGTGCGCTATAATCAGTGACAGTACCAAATGGGACAGAGGGACTTTGCTGCTGGTGCTGTCTGTTTAGATAGGGCCCATTACTCTTGGACTGTTTCTTTGATGTCTAGCCTTGCCTGGCATTACAGGTTTGCCTTATACTCCCTTAGCCCTTTCTCACAGAGAATGGTATTTAGACCCAAACCTGGGTTCTAGGAGTGCTCATTGCTTCTCAGCTCTTTCCATTATGATCATCCTTTTTAGAATTACTATTTTCCCATAACCCTTTCCTGCTTTCTTTATTTTTATTTTATTTATTTATTTTTTTGCATAGCAGTTATCATCTGACATATTCCATATTTGTCTCTCCCCATAAGAATGTGAGCTCTGCGTGGGTAGGTGTTTTGAGCTACCTGGGCCAGCCTGGAACAGCTCCTGGCCCATGGAAAGCACCTGCTGATGGTGGTGGGAGTGAACACGATGAGTGACAGTATCTAGGGAGTGTATCTGGAGTGGGATTGTGGGTGATGGGTGTACACAGACTTAATTACGCTAGCAATATCTTGAGATTAATTTTCCCCTCCTGTCCATGTGGAACTGGGGAGGTTTATGTCTTACTCTGTCTGTGTGTGTGAAGGATGCCTGGGTGAGAGGATGTGAGGACAGGAGGCCCTGGTGAACACACTTGGCCTTTGTACGTCTTCAGGAGGTAGCTTCCTCTTTTTCCACTCACCTTCCCCCTTAGCACATCCTGGGCTCAGGGTCTTTGCACCTGCTCTTCCTTCTGCATAGCACACTCTTCCCCAGCTCTTCACGCTGCTTTCTTCTCTCATTCTCTGGTCCTCTCTGAGGCCTCCTTGACACTGTCTCCGTTGTGTCTCACTGCCTCTTAGTCACACAGGATCACTTTATTCTGTTTTATTTTCTTGGTAGCATTTATCTCTGTGTAAAAGTTTTGCTCATTTACTTCAATAATATGTCCGTCTTTGCCACTAGAACAGCTCTTCACGCTGCTTTCTTCTCTCATTCTCTGGTCCTCTCTGAGGCCTCCTTGACACTGTATCCGTTGTGTCTCACTGCCTCTTAGTCACACAGGATCACTTTATTCTGTTTTATTTTCTTGGTAGCATTTATTTCTGTGTAAAAGTTTTGCTCATTTACTTCAATAATATGTCCGTCTTTGCCACTAGAACGGAAACTTCATGAGACCAAGGCTCTTGTTTGCCTTGAGCGGTGTGCTCAGCATATACATAGTGCCTGGCCCAGAGCTGGCTCTCGATAAATGTTTGAATGAGTTGTATTTTTGAATTTCTGTTGAGAGAATCCAAACGCATTCTGGTGTGGTAGGGCTTATTCCTACTCTTGCTGTTCCATCAGCACTGCCTGCCAGGAGTCTTCACTGCAGCAGCAAGAGTTGGTTCAGTTCCTGCTTCTTCCTCCTAGAAGCAGCTCCCTCCCTCCCCCCCCAACCCCTAGGGTCTCCCTCAGGTCCCAGAAGAAGCAGCGAGTATCCCTCCTCAGAGGTCCAGGACTCTCCGTCCCTACCCCTCCAACATGCTTCCAGGTTCTGGTAGCCCCAGTCATTTCTCTTGGTTCCCTTGTTGCACAATACCATGAAGAAAACTGATTTTACAGTTCATGGACTTCTTTTCTCTTCTCCTACATGGAGTTCTAGATACTGCTGTGCTAGAGAAAATAGACCCAGTTATATGCATCTCAGATCTCAAGTCAGTCCTTGTAAATGGCCAGGTTGGTGCTTCTTGCACACTCAGAGGAGACATCTTAGATTCATGGTCCTCTAGCCCCTCTACCCCATGGTGGCTAGATGCCTGTTGATGGGTACACATGACCATTGTCTGCAGCCTGTGTAGTCTACAGCTTCTCTAGGTGATGGGGAGTATGAGTTAGTCTATGCTAGTAGAAAATAAAAATAACCCTAATATTCAATAATTAGGGACTGGCCAGATTTTCACCTTTGGGAAATCATAATACTGTCACTGAAAACGGTATTTCTCTTAATCTTAAAAGATTTGTTTTCATGTTAAGTTAGAAATACAGAATACATAATCTGCATATGATTGTAGTTATGTTAAGTAAAACCACCCAGAAAAAAGACAGAAAGGAAATACACGGAATGTTAAATTGGTTGTAGGTGATGAGACTAGGGAGTTTGAATTTCTTTTAACTTTTATATATTTTCCATATTTTTTGAAATACCTTGGTATTTCTTTTATAATGGGAGAGTTCTCTCCTGACTTTGTTTAAAAATATTATATGGCCTAAGACCTTTTATTTCCTATGTATTTAGCTGTTCACTTTCTCTATTGCAGGATGGCAAAACAGAAGAGAAAAGTTCCTGAAGCGACAGATAAAAAGAACAAAAAATTGAAGAAGGCATCAGCAGAAGAAATACTGCCAGCACCTGAAGCCAAGCCAGAGAAGGAGGAAGGACACCCTGAGGTAAGGCCACTCTCTGGTGCATGTGGTTATATCCTTCCTGGGGACTGCTCTGTTACCTAACCTTGGAGGGAGAGTTGGATGGCTGTGATTGCTGGTCTCTCTCTGTATGGAGCAGAGTATGAAACAAGTTACATGTAGACTTACTCAGTGCCTTCTAAAAGCAATTGTAGGACAAATAAGAATTTTATTAAATTTTAGGTTGAAATACCATTACTACCTTTCTTTAGCCACCAAATCTACAGACTGCTGTTTCAGGTGCCATGTTTTATAGGGGACTTTGGTGGACTAGATTGGTCCAGAGGAGGTACCCAGGATGGCAAGGGGTCTAGAGCTGGGCCTTTGGCTGTGCTCTCAGGAATTGGGGGTTGGGTGGGAGACAGCTTCGCATGCAAAAGGGAAGACCACTCCTCACAATGACATGTGTGAGGCGTCGGCCTGGAAACCTGTATTTAAACATTCACATCTAAAAATGTTCATATCCAGCATAACACAAACATCGAACATTTGGAAATCAATTATTAACATCACTGTTTAAACTATATGCAATGCAATATAAATAACACTGATTTTAATATGCATCATAATTCACTTTAAAAAATGCATGAACCATCTCTTTTCCTAATGTTATATATTTTTATTCTTGAAAGTATTTTATTGTTCAACCTATAATGTTTATCTGCCACAAAAGTATGTATATACAATTAAGTTTGAAAAAAATGTTTTGTTACCTACCAATTTCTGAGTGTTAAAATTTCTCTTCTATATTGAGCTGTCCTTGCAATTAGTAGTATGCAGTTGATCAAAACAGCATAATATATTACAAATTTTGACAAATTATTCAACATAAAGTAAAATTTGATTAGGCATGTATCACATCATGATACAGTGGGGCATTTCATGGTTTTGCAGTTAGTTCATGCATCTTCAGATGGAGGTTACTTATTGCTTGAATGGGATGGTTTAGTGTTGGTTTTGTTTCTGTTTCTCATTTTCTACATATTAGTGCTGAGTAGCCTTATTCACATAAATAAGTAAATGGAAATGAATGTTTTGTAGTAGCAATGTTGCTTAATGCCTTGAAGTCTGAGACCATTATGTGATTTTTGGCACATTTATCAAAATTTATTCTTAAAGGGCCGGCCCGGTGGCGCACTGGATAGTGCGCCGCTTGGGAAGCGCGGCAGTGCTCCCGCCCGAGGGTTCGGATCCCACATACAGACTGGTTCCCGCTCACTGGCTGAGCGAGGCGCGGGAGCAACAACGAGGGTTGCGATCCCGTTGCCGGTCCC